>NC_050451.1:34597360-34832498 GCF_903995425.1 Onychomys torridus
TCTTGGACAAGTAAAGAGTTGGGCAAAATAGCCAGGAATGGTCCTTTGGGAAGGAGAATTATTTTCTAAAGATACTCACTCAGTCTCTGGGTTTCTTTTCTCTTCTTAGGAACTTCGAGGAGTGTCCCACAGTTTCTGGCTATGTGTGACAGGGATGAAACTCCCCAAGGGATCAAATACACAGGAAGGAGTTTGAACTACCGAAGTCTACCCCATCGTTCCAGAACTGATGCTTCCTGGGGACTGGGATCAGAGACCAACCAGCATGCTGGGACCAGAGTCCTAACTACACCAGCATGCAGGCCTCAGCTAACCTACACTGCCACACTACCAGAACGAAGCCAGGGCCTTCAGGTTCCTCATGCTCAGTCCTGGGGGAGTCTTTTCCATTCACCCTCACATCCTCCTGCTGTTCACCCAGTGTCCTCACCATCCAGCAGTCTTCATTTACCCCTTAGGTCAGCTTGGAATTCAGGTCCTGGCCTGGGGTCTCGAACACCTGGCCCTCGAAGAATAGATATGCCCCCAGATGATGACTGGAGACAGGGCACTTATTCCTCCCAGCATAGGCATAGGAGGACTGATGAGGAGAGAATTGTGTTTATTCTATCAAATGCCCCTGGAAGAGAGCAGAACAGGGTGAGATTTCTACAGCAGAGCAGGTGGTAAGGACCACCCTCCCCTTTCCTGGAGCCACACCTTTCTCTATAAAGCTGTACCATGGCAGAGTTGATACCTGGCAGTTAGGCTATGATCATCTCAACGTAGAATTGGCACTTTCAGTTCAGTGTCATATGCCTGTAATTCCAGCAGTTGGGAGGTAGAGGCAGGAGAATCAGCAGTTCAAGGCCAGAGACTCTGGGCTAAAAGAGGTTGCTTTACCAAGCAAAATCACCACAACAAAAGAATTGTTGGCTTTTCCTTAGGGTGTTTGCTTCTTTGAGAGGGAATGTTTGAAATTCCAGCTTTAGAGCTTGGGCTGTAGCTCAGTTGGTAGAGTGTTTTCCTAACATGCACAAAGCCCAGGGTTAGATCCTTAGCACCATGTAAAACTGGGCATGGTGGTGCACATGAGAGGTGGAGGCAGGGGGATCAGAAGTTCAGTTTCATCCTTGGCTATATAGCAAGTACTAGGCTAGCCTGGGCTACGTAGGACCCTCGGGGTGGGAGGTGAGAAAAGAAAACAGAAAACTCAGACTTTGGCTCCCCTAACCAATGGAAGCAGCTGATGCTTCAGACTTTATTTGAGCCAGTTTAAAGTTGAACCTATTTTATTCCTTAGTGTTTAAAGACATTATTTCATTCTTCTTCCTTTTATAACCTGATCCCCAACTGAACCCTCGTCTTTTGGTCCGGCCCCTACTATATCCCTACTTGTACTTGGTTAGTGCCTGGTTTCTTTCTTCCCTGCAGTCCTGATTCGGACTGCATCTCTATGGGAAACCCAGCTGCCAGGTATTATGGCTGTCAGCCTTCCTGTGACTCAGACTTTAGGCCTAGAGTGTGAAGCTGCCGATACTGTATTGGCCCTTCTGAACAGATGGAGTTGGGCACACTAACAGCCTCCTGTCCTCAGCAGCACAGCCATTCCTGCCACTTGCTCATCACTGTTGTAAACTCTCAGAGTCAGCTAAACTATTTTAGGGCAAAGCATACTGTTTTTGTAAAGTATTTTTCATTAATAAATCTATAAGACAGTTCTATTTAATCTCTTGTCCTTCCCTTTTGTATGTTCTTGCTCTTTTCTTCTGGGGTCAGGAGGCCTGGGAATTTATATAAAATGGCTTTTGACCGAGTGAAAATGAATAGCCAAAAAGGAGTTGAAAAATATACAGTCCCTGTTGGAGTCAATATATCCTTAAATACGAGTATTTTTTCTTTTGTTATGGCTGCTAGCACGTTTCCCATCCCTTTCCTGGACACTCAGTACAGTACACACTTCCTCCTCCCCTTACTAAGATTTTCTGGGCATTGAAACAAATCTGACACACTTACTCCCAGTACAAGTGTCACTCACGGTGCCCTTCTCTCTACGTTTCAGGTTTGTGATGTGCCCCTACCCCTTGCTCTCCTCCTGTGATCCCACTCCTTTTCCCCTTAAGAGTCAAAATATCTCCATGATGGTGCATTCTGTCTTCACCCATGACACATCCCCAAAAGTCCCTTTCCCTTAAAAGGTGTTTTGGAGTGGTTGGAGAGATGACACAGTGATTAAGAGAACAGGCTGTTCATCCACTGGACCTGGGTTTGATTCCCAACACCCACATGGCTCACAACCTTCTTGAGCTCCAGTTCCAGGGAATAGAACTCCCTCTTCTGTCCTCTGTGGGGACTGAACACATGGTGCACTGACATCCATGCAGGCAAAACACATGTACACATAAAGTAATTTTGTAGGTTCCCTTTGCAAAGAATGTCCACTGGGTTTTCCCTCCTTATTTATCCCAGAACTCAGGCTCATTGATTGACACAAAGAAATAAAAGATGCTGAGACCTTTGTTCTACTGCTTCCCCGTCATCATCTGGGACAGATTCCTGCTCATCCTATTTGGAGCCTATACCATGTAGACACATGGCCTTAGTAGATGTGCTGGCCGCTGAACCATTCAGCACACCTAATGTCATACACACTCTTCTAATCTTATCAAATTGTAGTTAATTTGTGTGGTGTGAGAGGGACACATGAAGGTCAGAGAAGCTGTACGAGTTGGTTCTCTCTTTTCACCTGTGTGCCCTGTGGTTCCATCATTAGGTTTGGTGGCATATGCCTTTACCACCTGAGCCTCCTCATAGTAACTAATCATTGATGGAATGGTCCGTTCTTGTTCCTAGACCTCATCGATGCTGGTCAATTTGATCTGTTTCTGTAAGTTGCCTCGGTCCAAATTCTGTGCATGCACAAAGATAAAAGAACTAATTTCCAATTTCCCATCTACCTAGTCTCTGCTTCCCAACGATTCCCCATATATATATTTCACATATATTTCTTGCACATACATTTTACATATCTACTATGTGATAATTTCCCCGAGTGAGACTATGGCATTCCAAGGTGAGTATCTCTTGGTATCATTCCCTCACTCCCCCTGACTGGTGCTTAGCATGTGTTCAGCTGAACTTAATTAAATGCCTTCAGAGTTTTGACCATTTCAAACTCTAAATGCAAGGGTCAGAATTCTATGCCAAGCGCCCACCTCTCCCACCCCTCCCTGGCCTTTTTTTTTTTTTTTTTTTAAGACAGATTCTCACTTTGTTGCCCTGACTGGTTGGACTGGGCTCCACTTGGACTCACAGAGTTCTTGCCTTCCACTGCCTCCCTAGATCTGAGGTTAGGGGATAAATTCCATTTTAAATGATAATGCCACTTCTTTAGTCTAGAATGCCTCATTCATTCTTTTCTCCAGTATACCATTATGGTTTTGTGGGTAAATTGTTATATATTTGTCTAGTAGTAGGAAATTCTGAGCTCTGACTACGTCTCTTCATTCTCCTGGGCTCCAAGAAGGCCAGGGAAATGTCCTTTCTTCCTTGCAGTCATCACAGCCCTTAAATCTGTTCTGCACTCTCTCCTTACTGTCAAGTGTTTATGCATGCAAGGAATTTTCACCTGATCCCTTGGCCTGCTCTCCTTTCGGTCGTAGGTACAGTAATTTTGCTCAAGTCCCTAGAGCCTGTCCCGCCCCCGCCCCCGCACGCGCGGTGCATGACGGTCTTAGCCCCTCTGAAGGGAAAGAGGGTCCGCCATGTTCCCCGGCGGCGCCGCCGCTTGGCTCTGGTAGCCGCCGCCCCCGCCCCCAACCCCGCCCGGCCCGGCATTTAGCCGAGCCCCGGGCCCAGCATGGCCGCCCCGGAGCCGGCCCGGGCCGCGCCGCCCCCGCCCCCGCCCCCGCCGCCCCCTCTCGGGGCCGACCGCGTCGTCAAAGGTGAGAGGTGGCCAAAGCCCTGGGGGCCTGGCGTGAGGCGCGGTGTGAGGGCGGGCGGGCGGGCGGGCGGGCCGGAGTCCGTCCCCTCGGGAGCCGGCCCGGCGGGGCGGGCGAGTGACTGGCTGCCTCCCTTGGGGAGTGGCCCCTGGGCGGGTCCCCGCTGGGCCGGGCTGAGGCGGTGGCTGCTCCGCGGGCTCCCGCTCGCCCTGCAGGCCGGGGCGGGGGTTTTGCGCGGGGCGTCGCTAGCGCGGGGTTCGGGGCCGCGCGCCCGCCGCAGTGAGCCCCTTTCCTCCCTGCACCGCCTGTTACCGGCGCAGAGCCCGCGGTGAGCTTCCGGCTCCGCGACAGCTGCACGCCGGGCTCGGCCGGGCGCACCGAGGGGCCCCGGAGCTCCTTAGCGGCGCGTCGTCGTGACGAGCCGTCGAACTCGCCCGGGCTCTGGCCCACGCCTGCTCCCCGGTGACAGCGCCCGGCGAGCGGCTGCCGCAGGGCGTTCGCGTGCGGGCTTCAGGTGCCTCCCCGCGCGGAAACGGGGGAACCATATGGAACTGGACAAGGCCGAAAGGATCCAGACGTGATCCAAGAGCCCAGACTGTCAACTGCAGAGCAGGGGAGAAAATCGTATTATAGGAAGAAGGCAAAAAGTCGCATATACAGAAGTAGTAGATAGTTTTAAAACCGTCAGCACTGATTAGAAAGGGTCACTGTCGCCTCTAAACACACGGCATAACTCTCTAGAAGAAAAAGTAAAATCTTTCTCAGCCAGGGAGGAATTAATGGATTATTGTGTACAGGTAAACAGAATTATTTAAAACAGAGAAATTGATTGGCAGTTAAGAGGTCCTTAAGAGTCCAAGCTTTCTGAGAGAGCATGTCGACCCCAGACAATACTGTGGATATTAGTAAGAACTTGAAATTACTTTCTTTGCTATATAGCATAGTCAATAAACAGGAACTGTAAAATGAAGATTTCGTTATTTTGATTACATTTATTTTTAAAGATATTTTTATTTTCAAATTCATCTCAAATATAGTGGCACAGTGTTTAAACACTGTTAGCTCAGTAGTTCAGTTTTGAACTGTGACCATGGTTTGCCATTAAAATACTTTAAAACATGAAACCCTCTTCTCCTTTGTGTTTTTTTAAAGTTTTCAGTCTGCGCTTTTGGTTCTTAAAAGAATGACACATATTTTTGGATCTAGGCGTATGTGATTGAGTTAGGCATTAGAATGAGCTGAATAGTTTATAAACTTTTTCTGAAAAAAATCTTTTTTTCTTCTTTAAGAGAAGAAAGATCAGGCATTGATCCTATCAAATCCTTTAATTTTATGGGTAGGGGGTTGAAATAGAGGACATTGCCTACCTCTTCATTTTCTTAACTATATTTCCTGTATGTACAGGTGCTTTTCACCAGAATAATAGCTGAGGTCACATTGCCGAACCATGCATGTATTTATGTTGTCCTCATGAGAATCTTGTTCCTTGACATATATGTGGCAATATTTTTCCCATACTGCTTTAATGAAGCAAAAAGGAGATTCCAAGCATAAGGCGAATTCCTTAGGGGTGAGTTGTGAGTCCAAGACACAGCCATTTACAGTTTATTGATTTGAAATTAAAAACATGTTCGGCCAGGTGGTGTGGCGCACGCCTTTAATCTCAGTGCTCGGGAGGCAGAGGCAGATGGATCTCAGAGTTCGAGGCCAGCCTGGTCTACAGAGCGAGATCCAGGACAGGCTCCAAAGCTACAGAGAAATCCTGTCTCGAAAAACAAAAACAAACAAACAAACAAAAAACTGAGCTGATTTGGAAATTTTTAGTTACAAAGCTTAAAGTAAACATACCTTGTGCATTAGTTGTATCTTCTTCATGGAGACAACTTTCATTTCCTTGTGGAATTTGTTAAAATTCCTGATACTATGATGGCACATGTATTTAATCCCAGCACTCTGGAAGCAGAAACAGGAGGATTAAGTTAAATTTGAGGCCAATCTAGTCTACATAGCAAATTCCAAGCTAGCCAGAGCTACATAATGAAACTCTGCTTCAAAATAAATATAATTAATAAAACAAATTAAGCTCAGATTTCATTTAAGTTCAGGATATTGTTTCAGCTTTGCATATACACTATTTCATAAGAGCATTTGGAAAAATGCCATTAGTATTGAATATAAATAGTCTTACTCTGGATCTTTTCCTTCTTGTCTTTAAATTTTAGGTTCAATGCTTCAGCTCTAAATACCTATTTTATGGACATGTAGGTTTTCTGTTGTTTTTGTTCTCAGGTCTTGTTCTATGTGTATGGATAACCTGTCTGTTATGTATTTGCACCACATATGTGTGGTGTCCCAGGGGGCCAGAAGAGGGTGTCAGATCTTGTGGAATTGGAGCTACATCTGTGTTGGAAACCCAATTCAGAGCCTCTGGAAGAGCAAGCAGAGCCATATCAAGTCCCCAGACATGTAGCTTTTTAGGAGACTATAGAATGTTTTGTTTACTGTCACACTTATGAAATTCACTTATGAGTTTGGGAGATTTTCATGTTAGAAGTGATTCGTTTCTAAATGAGATGAGCCTGTCACTAAACTTGTTAGTAGCAATTCTATGTCTCTGGTCATGGTTGATTAGGTTTCCTGGTTAGCTATACTCAGTTCTGAACCTAGTAGTCCAGCTACTGACTCAGTTCAAACTCTCTTCATTAAAAATTAAACAGAGAGGCTGATAGTTAACCCCATACAGATTAATACATACAGATACAGAGGACCAGAGTTCGTTCCCAGCATCTATGTCAAACAGCCCACAGCTTTCTAAATCCAGTTTCAGTAGATCTGATGCCCTCTCTGGCCTCTGTGGGAAACTGCATTCATTTGCTTATACTCCCACACAGACACACCATGCATACATGTAACTAAAAATAAAAATGAATCATTTAAACAAAAACCTGATGTGGTTAGTCACAATGGCATATGTTCTTAATCCTAGCACTGGGGAGGCTGAGAAAAGAGGATCACCAGTTCAAGATTAGCCATGGCCACAGTGAGACTGTGTTTCAAAAATCCCCAAAACACGGGGGGGTGGTGGTGGTGGTGGCTGGTGGTGCACGCCTTTAATCCCAGCACTCAGGTCATCTCTGAGTTCGAGGCCAGCCTGGTCTACAGAGCAAGATCCAGGACAGGCACCAAAACTACACAGAGAAACCCTGTCTTGAAAAAACAACAAACAACAAAACAAAACAAAAATCCCCCAAACAAAACAAAATGTTTGGGTTGGGGATTTAGCTCACCTGGGTTCAGTCCTCAGCTGCAGGGGCGGGGGTGGGGGGGATGTTAAATAAATCCCAATTTGTTCCTGAAGCTTCTGTTACTCTTTTTTGTATACATTTCAATTAAGAAAATGGAAACAAACAGGTTTATGAGATGGCTTAGTGGGTAAAGGTACTTGCTGCCAAGCCTAACAACCAAAGTTAATTTAATTCATGGGACCCACATGGTAGAAGCAGAGAACCAATTTCTCTGGAAAGCTGTCCTCTGACTACAAACACACTCATGCACACACGAACAATAAATAAATGGAATGTATCTAATAGAATGTAGGCTTAACAAAAAGAGAAAATGCCCTGGATCTCAGTCTGTAGACCAGGCTGGCCTCAAACTCACAGAGATCTGCCTGGCTCTGCCTCCCCAGTGCTGGAATTAAAAGTGTGTGTCACCACTGCCCAGCTAGGGCTCTTTTTTTTAAAGACAGGGTCTCATTATGTAGCTTTCAAAGACCAGGTTGGCCTTGAACCCAGATCATCTGTCTGCCTCTGCCTCCCCAGTGCTGGAATTAAAAGTGTGTGCCACTACACTCTTTTTATGGGAGATATATATTAATAAGAGAAAAGTCTTGAAGTATTGTTTGTTCCTTTACTCTTTGGTCTTTTGGGGGCCCATCACCCAACTCCCAAATAAATCACACACAGAGGCTTATTCTTAATTATAAATGCCTGGCGTTAGTTTGGCTTGTTTTCTTTTGGCCATCTTTTCTTAACTTTAATTTATACCATATACCTTTTGCTTCTGGGCTTTTTCTTTTTCTTCTGTAAATCTTACTTTCACTCTTACTCCGTGGTTGGCTGTGTGGCTGCCCCTGGTGTCTTCCTTTCCTTGTTCTCTTGCTCCTCCTTCTTTTCCTCATAGATTTCTCCTCATATTTATTCTCTCTGCCTGCCAGCCCCATCTATCCTTTCCCTGCCTTGCTGTTGGCCGTTCAGGTCTTTATTAGACCATCAGGTGTTTTAGGCAGGTAAAGTAACACAAACAGTTAAACAAATGCAACCTAAACGAATGCAACACATCTTTTCATCATTAAATGTTTCACAGCATAAACAAATGACATGTTAAAATAATATTCCACGACATTAAAGGATGGGTAGGATTGAAATAAAAAGGTAGGGTTGTTTGCTTGTGCAGCATTTATTATATACATGTTTTGTACCAGGCATTTTACTAGGAATTGGAGGATTTAACTCCGTTAGTAGTGTGCTTGCCTAGCATACAGGAAACCCCAAGTTCCATCACCAGTACCACATAAATTAGGCATAGTGACATATCCCTGTAATCTTTAGCATTTGGGAAGTTGAGTAGGAAATATCAGAAGTTCAAGGACATCTTTGGCTACTTGTTGAATTTGAGGCCAGCCTGTGATATCTGACACCCTGTTTTAAAATAAAAGATACTAGGTAAGATAGTCTTTGTGTGGCTAGTAAAGTGGGGATGACAATTTAAATAAACATCTTGAGTTAGGAACAAAGTGCTATTAGAATGATAACGGGAAATGACAACAATCTCAATTTAAAAGGAAAGCATCACTAAGAATTATGTTTAGAGGTACTCCTTGAAAGATGAGTAGGAATGGAATACAGAAAACAAATAGAAAGGTACAGAGTTTAAAAATGCATGGCAGTAATATGTAAGGTGCTTGGCAAGGAATGGCAGGTAAAGTTAAAAAGCTGAAATTGAAACTTGTAACAGCAGGCTAGCCTCTGGATGATAAAGAACGCAGGCTGTAGATAGAATCAGACTTCCTGGCATTGAAAACTACCTCTCCCACTGAGTAACTTCATGTAGACAAGTTCTTAATAGTTTCTCATCTAAGCTAGAGTTAATATGGTTCTATTATAGAGTTTCTGGCATATTAATGAAGATAGTACATGTAAAGTAAGTGCTGTAGTGCCTGGTCTGGCATGTGGCCAGTACTGAATCAATGGTAGCCATCACTGTTACTGTTTTTGAAGATTTTAAAGTGGAATAGTGATCTGTTACAGTTTTGAAAGTTAACTGATGAGTTTGTGTGGAATAAATTATTAAAGGAGGTAGAAGCTTTAATTAGGTTTAGTTATGTTAGTAGAGTAGTTCAAGAGATGGATGACCAAAGCATCAATTAAGGGAAAAGGGGAAAAAAAGCAAAACAGGTCTGATTATGCTTAATAATAGTAGGTGGTAGATAAATGTTGGGTAAATGATGGAGAACGGGAATGAAACAGATAAACAGTGCTATCTAAGGAATAATAAGATTAAATTTGCTCTGGGGATTGATTCAATTGAACAGTTATAATTGGAAGTACAGATTGGGGTTATTGTTAAAGACTGAGAATGGTCACATTGAGAAAGACCTTAAGGTTCTCTGCATCCAAATTTAATGGCTTAACAACCATCTGTCACTCCAGTTCTGGTGGTTCTGGTACCTTTTTCTGGCCTCCAAGGTCACCTGCACACATGTGCACATACATATACTCAGGTCCACACTTATAAAAATATGGCTAGAGAGATGGCTCAGTGGTTAAGAACACTTGTTACTTGTTGCTTTTGCAGAAGACTCATTGAGTTCCTAGCACCCACCTAGTGGTTAACATCCATCCAGAACTCAAGTTCCAGGGAATAAAATACATAAAATAATAAATCTTTTTTAAAAGTCTAAAATCCAGTAAAGAGGGAAATCCACAAAAATTTAGATCTGAATGATAGGCAATAGTAATACCATGACAAAAATAGCAAAGAAGGAAACAAAGTTTGATGAAGGGATACTTAAATAACAACCACAATTAAAGAGATCCATGGGATGCTTTGAAAATTTGAAAATAATGCTATTGTGCTTACTGAATCTCCTTAGGTCATGTGGCTGCTACTCCATAGTTTTACATCAGACTGATGAAGAGTCTGTTGTTTGGTTTTTGAGGTAGACTCTCTCTGAGCTCAGGCTGGCCTTGAATTCTTGTTCCTCTTGCTTTCACCTCCTGAGTGCTAGCATAGCAGATGTGCACCAGTATTTCTGCCTGAGGAGCCTTCTGATGATCCCTTAGGTCAGATGAAACTTACCACTATGTTGATATAAAGGCAGAGAGGATCCTGGAGCATCATTTAGACCTAGTTTGAACTATGGCTCTGCACCTTGTGAAGCTGCTTAACATCTCTGAGCCTGTTACCTCATTGATGAACTGGAGCTGAAATCTATCTGATCACACAAGACATATCTGAAAATCATGTTGAACTGGATATTGGAAAACACTTTACAGACTAAATTATAAATACATTGGCATTGCTACATGAATTGGTCTTAAGATGTCTGAGTGTTTTAGAAACTACTATATACTAATAATTGAATAAACTGTATATTGTGGATCATTTGAGATACAGAGATGAATGACCCTGCCCCTTTACTTTCAAGGCATTCATAAGCTGGTAAAGAAGACAGTCATTTAATGATGCAAAGTTGTAATATAAGTATATGCCATATCCTGTGTTTTTTGGCCCAAAAAATAAAGGGTACAGCTGGGCAGTGGTGGCAGATACCTTTAATCCCAGTACTGGGAGGCAGAGGCAGGCGGATCTCTGTGGTACAGAGTAAGTTCCAGGAAAGACACAAACCTACACAGAGAAACCCTGTCTTGAAAAACTAACTAACTAAATAAATAAATAAATAAATAAATAAATAAACAAACAAACAAACAAACAAATAAATAAATAAATAAATGATGCTGCTGTTAATGTAGGCTAGGAATGTCATAAAAGTTTCCAAGAATGAAACACTAAATAAGATTTAAAGGCCAGGGTTAACTGGGTGTGGTGGTTCCTGCATGAAACATTCTATTATCTGTCCCTCAGTGTTGGGGGCTAAGGTGAGAGATTGTGGAAGTTAAGTTCATCATGGACATAGTGAATTCCAGGTGAATCTGAGCTAGTGTGAAACCTTATCTCAATTCCCCCCACATAAGGTGAGATTGTGTACCCAAAACAACATGACATGCAAAGTAAATCAGTCTCTCATCTATTTGTCTGTCTATTGAACAGGTTGTCACCATGTAGCTTGGCTGGCTTGGACTTTGCTGTATAGACCAGGCTGGCCTCAAACTCATAGAGATATACCTGCTTCTGTCTCCTGAACACTGTTCTGTGTACTACTATGCCTGACTAAAATAGTGTAGTTGTTTCTTTTTTTCTACTCTTTTGGGGTCCTGCCACCCAGCTCCCAAATAAATCACACACAGAGGCTGATTCTTAGTTATAAATGCCTGGCCTTAGCTTGTCTTGTTTCTTGCCAGCTTTTCTTAATGTTAATTTAATCCATCTGTCTTTTCCTCTGGGCTTTTACCATTCTTTATTTTTGTATACCTTTCTTTCTTACTCTGTTGCTAGTTGTGTAGCTGGGTGCCTGGCCCCTGATGTAGTCCGCCTCCTCTCGCTCCTAGATCTCTCCTCTCCCAGATTTCTCCTTCTATATGTTCTCTCTGCCTGCCAGCCCTGCCTGTTCTTTCTCCTGCCTTGCTATTGGCCGTTCAGCTCTTTATTAGACCATCAGGTGTTTTAGATAGGCACAGTAACACAGCTTCACAGAGTTAAACAAATACAGCACAAACAAAAGTAACACACCTTAAAATAAAATTCCCCATGGGGTGGTAGTGGCACAGACCATTAATCCCAGCTCTTGGGAGGCAGAGTCAGGTGGATCTCTGAATTCGAGGCCAGCCTGATCTACAGGGTGATTTCTAGGACAGCCAAGACTACACAGAGAAACCCTGTCTCAAAAAAACCAAATAATAATAATAATAATCACTCCCAACAAATGTTTTAAATTAATGTAATTTAAGAAATAAAAGTACGTTAATGTATGAAACAGAATATGTTCAGAATATGAGGTAGTGGTAAAAGATGGGGGTAAAATATAGATGGGTATTCAGTCATGAAGGACCTCTATGTCATGATAAAATAAATAATTTGAATTTTAGGGATGGGTAGATATCAGCACAGTGGTTAAGAGTACTTGATGCTCTTACAGAGGACCTGGGTTCAGTTGCCAACACCCACATGGTGGCTCACAGCCATTCATAACTCCAGTTCCTGGTGATCAGATGCCCTCTTCTGGCAAAAAGTCAACAGAGCACTCATATGCATAAATAAATATTAAAATTACTTTTGTTGATACTTCATAACTGTAATTTTGCTACTGTTATGAATCATAATGTAAAAAACTTGTTTTCCAATGGTCTTAGGTGACCCCTGTGAAAGGGTCATAACCCACAGCTTGAGAACTGCTGATGTAGACACATACACATACTGTAATATTTGTTTTAAAAATAGGAAGATTACCTCATATTTGCAGTTTATTTCTGTTCAGGCTTATGTAGTAGTAATTTATATTTTATAATTTGAGTATACGTTATAATTAGTTCTGACTGAAAGTGTTTTATAGTAAAGAAAAAAACTAGTTATCTTGAAATTTTTTCAAATAATTCAATTCTCTAACTATTTGCAACAAAGAACATGTTATTCGTATATAGCTTATTATTACTCCTCCCCTCTCCTCCATACTAGAGATTGACCGTAATGCACTTGTGAGGCAAGCACTCTACCAGTGAGCCTCGGTCTTACATGGTTTATCTAGGTAGCTTCCTTCATTTATACTTGTTTGCCTGCTTACTTTTTTATTTTTCAGACAAGCTTCAGTAGCCTAGGCTGACTGCAGAAATGCTAGATTCTAGACCTATGTAGCTTAATAAGAGCTATGGAAGCTGGGTTTGGAGGAACAACTGTAATCCCAGCACTCAGGAGGTAGAGGCAGACGGATCTCTCTGGTTCATGACCAGCCTGGTCTACATAGTTCCAGGAGAGCCAAAGCTGTATAGTGAGACCCCTTTAAAAAAAAAAAAAAAGAAAGAAAGAAAGAAAGAAAGAAAGAAAAATATATATGTATGCACACTTAGCTAACATAGGAAGACTTGGATTTCATCTCAACCACACACAGAGAGCAATGTTATTATTTGATTACTCTTTTAGAAAGTTTAAATTAACACTTCTATCCATTAAATGAAGAAAACCTTTTCAAATCTATTTTTTTAATTTATTTTTGATTTTATCTAAATCCAAATTATTAGTTTCTTTGTTAATATATTGTTACTTATTTTGTGTTCTTTTTTTTTTTTTTTTTTTAATGCAGCTGTTCCTTTTCCCCCAACTCATCGGTTGACATCTGAAGAAGTATTTGATATGGATGGGATACCCAGGGTTGATATTCTGAAGAATCACCTGGTAAAAGAAGGTCGGGTAGATGAAGAAATTGCACTTAGAATTATCAATGAGGGCGCTGCCATACTGCGGCGGGAGAAAACCATGATAGAAGTAGAAGCTCCAATTACAGGTAAACTTACTTGTGTTGTGGATATTATTAAATCAGTATTTAGTTGATTGGAGATAAACCTATTTCCTTTTCAATCATATTATATATACTGATTAATATTATATGGACATTGTCTTGATTTTAGATTTTCTGTAGTGTAAGTTTTTGTTTTTAATGTACATGAAGCTAGTCTAATATACTTTTATGAAGGTTTCATCAGTTGTATTGGCCATACTTCACTTTGATTCAATACTTACTTTGCTCTTAATTACTAGTGGCAAATACCTTGATATATCATCAGCATCCTAATGTGATCATTTGAAGGTCATTAAAAAGTACTGAATTGAAATGGGGGTTTTATTGCCAGCATTAGAATCTTGTCATTCTGTGAAGTACTTCCGTATCTTCTAAAAGAGGAGCTTTATAAATTTAGATGAAAAATTCGTTACTGACAAATCTTGTTACTTCTGTTACATCTTGTTTTAGATCTTGAGCACATGAGCTCTTGGTTAGATATCATCCTTATGGTGACTCTTCTTAGACCACTTCAGATATTTGATAGATTTATACTATCTCATGTTGCAGCAGTTAGAGTTTAAGTAATATTTGTTAATTCAGAGGCTTTTTTTTCATATCTAATAATCTTCTTGTTTCAGTGTGTGGTGACATCCATGGCCAATTTTTTGATCTGATGAAACTTTTTGAAGTAGGAGGATCACCTGCTAATACACGATACCTTTTTCTTGGTGATTATGTGGACAGAGGTTATTTTAGTATAGAGGTAATAATCATATACTGTCATTTAATTTGCTATTGTTAATACAGATTATTTCTATTAATTCCTAGTACAATAAGTTCCTAAAAAATACTTGTATTGGGTTCTTTTTAATACCTCTGTATATTCTGAAATTTGTAGGAAAAGCTATTATTTATTCCTTTTTCAGACCATTCACTTAGTTTTCTTTGTATTATTTCTTATAATTACTGTTTTTCCCCAGTGGAAATGATGAGCAGACTGAGATCTTTATTGTCTTTGTGTCTCATGGCTTAAGAGCTAATGGTAGTCATTTCTTTACCTCTCTTGCCACTAAGGGCATTAAACCATGAGAAAAATTACTTTTCCTTAAAATTAGGCATTATATGATGCTTTTATTGCTTAAACTGTAGATCTATCTCATCGTGATACTATTATCACTCAAGAATATCTGAAACCATTTTTTTAAACTTACGAGGCATTAAAATGACCTATTGTTTGTCACTGAATTCAATGATTCTTTTTGCTTCTTTTCCTTTTTGATTGTATAAAGTATGGAAAAATACAGAGCAGCCTGTGTTTTCTGACACATATATCTTCTTTATTTAAATGAAAAATGGAACCATATTAAAATATTTTTTTCTATCTTGTCTTCACATATATGTACACTGTGATATTTTACACATTAGAAAATGCAAACCTATAGAGTCATTTTAATAACTGCATTGTCTTCCATTGAATAAACAAGTCATAACTTTTTGTTAGACACTCATGGTTCCCAAGTTTTTTCATTGCAAGTGATGTCTAACTGGAACATTACAGTCCTGTATTTCTGTGTATTTACCCTATTTATTTCTATAGGACAGATGTAAAGGTAGACTTGTTTAGTGAAAGCTCTTTCAGTATATAATTTATGTTACACATTTAATATATCCCAACCAGGTTTAAGCATTAACAGATACTGGTTAATTTAGTCCTCACAACATTGTTATGAGGTAAGTACTGTTATTTATCCATTCAGTAGATGAAGAACCTAAGGCTTGAAGTTAAATTAACTTGACCAAAGATAGACAATTAGTAAGTGGCACAATCAAGCAGTCTGACTCTAAGATTGTGCTTTTTTTTGTTTTTTGTTTTTCGAGACAGGGTTTCTCTGTGTAGCTTTGGAGCCTGTCTTGGAACTCGCTTTGTAGACCAGGCTGGCCTCAAACCCACAGAGATCCACCTGACTCTGCCTCCCGAGTGCTGGGATTACAGGCGTGCGCCACCGCCGCCCGGTTTAAGCTTATGCTTTTAATCACTTGTCCTAATACTGAGGCCTTCTTAGCTGGCAAATTTCCACTCTACTTAGTGTTACATATATCCATTTTTTTTTTTTTTCTGGAACTGAGGACCGAACCCAGGGCCTTGCGCTTGCTAGGCAAGTGCTCTACCATTGAGCTAAATCCCCAAACCCCACATATATCCACTTTTAAAGTATTCTCAATATGCTGTACTTCTTGATAAGGATTTTAGAACTGTGTCCATTCCTTCCCTTGGGAATTTTATTAGCCTAGGCTATTCTTCCCATTCATATTTTCATTATCAAACCCTTTAATCTTTGCTTTAAGAAAAATTAGAAAATGGTCCTGCCTAACGAAGAATTTAGTGTAATTGATAAAAATCAGTGAAGTAAAACTTAGTTGTTAGTGATCTTGTTGGTGTATATGCACTCATTTAATGTTTTGTAGCAGCACTAGGAGGCAGAGGAGGCGGGTCTCTGTGAGTTTGAGACCAGCCTGGGCTACAGAGCAGGTACCAGAACAGCCAGGACTGTACACAGAGAAACCCTGTCTTAAAAAAGAAAAAGACTCTTTTGTAGCTTAGTTAGTTAATAACACTGTTACAAAAAAGAAGATAAAGAATAAAAACTAAAAATAGTTTTTGGTTTTTTTTTTTTTTTGGAGCTGAGGATTGAACCCAGGGCCTTGAGCTTGCTAGGCAAGCACTCTACCACTGAGCTAAATCCCCAACCCCTAGTTTATTTTTAGTAAATGTCTTTTTGGCTGTATTACCTCCCCCCTCCCCCAATAAAATGAAGGTCTGAATAGTTACACATTTTAGTGTACTTGGTTAAAATAATTTTTTTTTTTTTTTTGGTTTTTCCAGACCGGGTTTCTCTGTGTAACAGCCCTGGTTGTCCTAGAACTCACTCTGTAGACCAGGCTGGCCTTGAACTTAGAGAGACCCACCTGCCTCCCGATTGCTGGGATTAAAGGCATGTGCCACCACGCCTAGCTCTAATCTTTTGTTTTATATGATTGTATAAACCATATTCTTTTCTACATGAAATAGTCCTTTCTTAAAATAATATATAAAATGTTAGTTTTTTTTATGTTAAATATAGAGAAATGCTTGTATGCAAAATGCAGTTTATTTCAGTGTTTTTATGTTATAAAAATTTCACTTTTGGGCTAGAGAGATGGCTCAGAGGTTAAAAGTACTGGCTGCTCTTCCAGAGGTCGTGAGTTCAATTCCCAGCAACCACATGGTGGTTTACAATCATCCATAATGAGATCTGGTGCCCTCTTCTGACCTGCAGGTGTATATGCAGACAGAACACTATACATAATAAATAAATACATCTTTAAAAAAAATTTCACGTTCTTTGAATTTGAATTTGATCAGTGGTTCTCAACCTTCCTAATGCTGCCACCCTTTAATAATACAGTTCTTCATGTTGTAGTGACCCTAGCCGTAACGTTATTTTTTTCTTTTTTTTGAGCTGAGGATCGAACCCAGGGCCTTATGCTTGCTAGACAAGCGCTCTACCTCTGAGCTAAATACCCAGCCCACGTTATTTTTGTTGCTACTTCATAACTAATTTTGTTACTGTTTTGAATTGTAATGTAAATATCTGTGTTTTCTGATGGTCTTAGGCTACTTCTGTGAAAGGATCATTCGACCCCCAAAGGGGTCACAACCCACAGGTTGAGAACCGCTGGATTAGATACTAACACCTGCTTAATGTCAACAGCAAAGCAAACACAGAACCTGGCACTTGTGTTAGGTAGTGTGGCGTTGTGCTTAAGATGACAGGGTCAAACCTGTATTTAGTCCTTTGGAGCTTTGGAACAAGTTACTTAGCTTACTGATTTAGTTTCTTTATATATAAAATAGAGGTAATATGATAATTGCTTTTTGACCTTTTGGCTAAGATAAAGTGGAGATCTATTACATACATCATAGTGTAGTTTGAGGAATAAAAGAAACATTTTTTTGTTTGAGAAAAATTGTTAGGTAATTTAGTGCTCTGCACATTGTAGGTATTCTGTAACTGTTAGCTGCTGCTTGTTTTTTTTTTTTTTTTTAATTATTAAGGAGGAAGCCATTCTGCTAAGCTATGTTAAAAAAAAATCTGTAAATCTTAAGTTTAAGTAATTAAGTAGGTTGATTCATTAATTCAAGAATTCATTGCTCTTCTATTTGCTAGATACTTTTCTAGGAGAGTCAGAAGTAGTAATACAACAAAGTCTGATTTCATAATAGTAATAATAGAGAATAACAGAATTTGTAAGATTAATATAGTTAAAAGAAAAGAAGCAGAGATAAACTTAGTTAAATAAAATATAAGAAAATTTCACTGGAAACACTTTCTTTTGCAGTGCGTCTTGTATTTATGGGTCTTGAAGATTCTATACCCAAGCACATTATTCCTTCTGAGAGGCAACCATGAATGCAGACACCTTACTGAATATTTTACCTTTAAGCAGGAATGTGAGTACCTTCAGAAGTATTTTCAATTCCTTGGTGTTCTTTTGGGATGACATTGGTAGGAAGAAATATGAAGGGTTGCAGTGGAATGCATAGGAACAGATTCCATGACCACACATGTACACTTTTGAGAAGAACTGTTAAAGTTTATTTCTGGTTAAGTTTTATGGACGTACCTAAGAACAGTTTGGATATTTTTTTTCATAATTTTTTGAATGTCTTAAAGTGGTGTCATAATTTTATGTATTTATAAAGCTATATATAATTTACAAAGACCAAGGGGAGTGGTGGTATTGTTCAATTGACAGATTTTTATCAAAAATTATTTATGATAATTATGTATGTATGTGCACCACATGTGTGCCTGGAGTTCAGAAGATCCCCTGGAATCTGAATTACAGATGGTTATGAGTTGCCATGTGGGTGCTTGGAACCTAACTCTGGTCTTCTGCAAGAACAGCCAGTGTTCTTAATCTCTAAGCCATTTCTCCAGTCCTCCTTTATAGACTTCTACGTCTCAAATTTGAGGCATCCCAAAAAACATACATTTATCTTGTCACCATTATAGACCATTTCAAACATACTGTTAATGAACTCAAAGTATTTTTTAAGTTTATTTTTAGTGTTTTAGAGTATGTGTGTGTTTGGGTATGTATGTGTACATGTGTCGTGGTATACATGGAGGCCAGAGGCATCAGATCCCTCTGGAGCTGGAGTTATAGATGGTTGTGAGTCGTTTTGTGTGGGTACTGGAAATTGAACTCAGGTCCTTTGGAAGAACAAATGCACTTAACCACTGAGCCACCTCTCTAGACCTGAATTGAAATTCTTAACCTACAGTATTTATCCTTTTTTTTTTTTTTTTCAAATAAAGCAATAATAATCTATCAGCCACTAGATGTTGGCCTTTTTCACACTTCACACTTGGGTTTGTTTAATTAATATCTGCAAACATATTAAGTCTTTGAATTAAGTTCTAAAAATAGTTTAATTCCATGATGTTAGAGGGACCCCTTATAAATACAAAAATCTATATATGCATAAGTCTCATAAAAATTTATAGTATTTGCTTATAACTTGTTTATATCCTCTCATAGACTGTCTTTTTTTAGTTTTTCGAGACAGGGTTTCTCTGTAGCTTTGGAGCCTATGCACCAGGCTGGCCTTGAATTCACAGAGATCCACCTCCTCTGCCTCCCGAGTGCTGGGATTACAGGTGTAAAGTTAATTGTATTGTTTAGGAAATACTGAAAGGGAACTAATAAGTCTATATGATTATTGTGAAGGCACTTTTTTTTTTCTGAATAATTTTGACCCAAGGTTGACTTAATCTACAGATGAAGATCCCACTAATACAGAGAACTGATTGTAATTTTAGAACTACCTGGGCTACCTGGGTATGGCAGCACATGTCTTTAATCTTAGCTCTCAAGAGGCAGAGTATGTGGATCTCTGTGTTTGAGGCCAGTGTGCTCTATATAGTAACTTCCAGGAGTGCATATTGAGACCCTGTCTTTAGAGAGAGAGAGAGAGAGAGAGAGAGAGAGAGAATAAGTAGAGACATAGAGACAAGAAGAAGCAACATAGAATACAATCATTTAACTTCAAGAATGAGGCAATCAAACATAAGATGAAATATGGAAGTACATGTTGATTTAAGAGTTCAAATTAAGCCGAGCGGTGGTGGCGCACGCCTTTCATCCCAGCTCTTGGGAGGCAGAGGCAGGCGGATCTCTGAGTTGGGAGGCCAGCCTGGGCTACCAAGTGAGTTCCAGGAAAGGTGCAAAGCTACACAGAAACCCTGTCTCAAAAAAACAAAAAACAAACAAACAAACAAAGAGTTCAAATTAAAGGTTTTATTAAACTACATTACTAAACAATTGGTCTATCAGTTAAGAATCCCTGGGTGCTAGATGTATAGGGATTTTTCTCTTTTTTGATTTATTTATAATTATGTATATGTGTATGTATATCTTTGGGAATTGGTTAGTATCAGTGCCTGTGAAGGCTAGAGGCATCGGAAACCCCTGGAGCAATTAAAGGCAGTTGTGAGCGTGGGTGCTGAGACTCAGGCTCCAGTTGTTTGGAAAAGCAAGAAGCACTCAGAGTTGCTGAGCCATATCCCTAGCCCCAGGAGTTTTCTTATGTTTGGTTGTTAACTAAAGATTGTGGTTTTAATAATCTTCCCTACTCCCATGCATGTGCATATTTTATATTTTTGGTTGTGAGCCTAGCCTTTCTTAGTGGCTAAGCCATCTCTCCAGACTGCATGTATATATTTTCCTACATTTTAGACCCAGGCTATAAGACCCTAAGACCTCTCTAGTAGTAGCTGTCAGCCAGGACACCCTGTTGGTAAGATAGACTCCTGTCTTGAAGTCAGAAATAAATAAAAGGGGATGGAGAACTAAGCTTTATTTTTTTTAAGGTAATTATCAAATATCCATCTAAAACGTCACTTAAAACATCTAGAAATTTAAAAGCATATTGAATTCAGGAATGTTCACATTTTCTTAAAAGTAAATGATAGTTTGATTTGATGGGGTTGTGTAGTTGATGTGTTTCTGGTTGACTTCCTGCTTCATTGCCTATTTTAAGCCTTCATTTAGATAAGAGGAACCTGGTACTCATCCAGTTTAAGTGGGTGAACTTTAAATTTCATTGTGATGATGTGGTGGTCTTGTTGTAATAAAAATTTTAGGATTATTTAGTATTAGAATTAAGTTAGTGTTAAAACTTTAATCCCAAAATACAGTTTTATTTTTTTTAAAAACAATATTTTATGTGCATTGGTGTTTTGCCATAGATATTCAGTCCCTGGAACTGGAGTTACAGACAGTTGTGAGCTGCCGTGTGGGTGTTGGGAATTGAACCCTGGGTTCTCTGGAAGAGCAGTCAGTGCTCTTAACTGCTGAGCCATCTTTCCAGGCCCTTTAATTTTTTTTTTTTTTTTTAAACTAGTCCTATGGAAGTTCAAAATTGAACTGTTTTTAGAAATTTCATTTACTTTTTTTTAGTAATATTTGGGGACTGTCTACTACATAGCCAAAATAAATTTAGAGAAAATAAATATTTATCTTTGTGAGGCTGATAACTTTGCTAATTTTTGTTGAATCTTAGGATGCAAGAGGCTTTTAAAAAAAAATCTATGTATAGTAAACTTCATTCTTCATGGTGTTGTAGTTCTGTGAATTTTCACAATTGCATAGTATTGCCCACTACTGTATTCATGATACAGAAGTTACCTTGTGCCATAAATTCATTTTTGCCGATTTTTTGTTGTTGTTGCTTTTTTACCCAGTCTCAACTTCTGACTCTACTTAGGTGTTTGCTGTGTTACAGTTTCCTTGGTCAGTTTAGAACATTTCCCTTTAATAATTGAAACTAGCTGTTTAAAACTCACTAAAAAAAAAAAAAAAAACTATAAATATTATGAAAAGGATAAGAAATAAAAATCAGTATTGGTACATATTTTAGGAATAATTGGGCTTGTAAGATGGCTCAGCAGATAAGGCACTTTGGGACCAAACCTGATAATATGAGTTCAGTCACCCAAAACCATGTTGTGGAAGGAAAGAACTGAATCTTGCAAATTGCTCTTTACTCTTCATATATATGTGCCATGCACGTGTGTGTGTGTGTGTGTGTGTGTGTGTGTGTGTGTGTGTGTGTGTGTCTGTGTGTGCGCGCACGAACATCTATAGATATACACCTGAATAAATGTAAAAACAAATTTAAAATAACTAAGAATTTTCAAATGCTGGTATTTTTCTTTTTCTAGGTAAAATTAAGTATTCCGAAAGAGTCTATGAAGCTTGTATGGAAGCTTTTGACAGCTTGCCCCTTGCTGCACTTCTAAACCAACAATTCCTTTGTGTTCATGGTGGACTTTCACCGGAAATACACACACTGGATGACATTAGGAGAGTGAGTATAACCAACCTCTGAAGTTGGTTCCTGTTCACAGAATTTTTGATTAGAGAGGTTTGTTGTTGTTGTTTTTCCGTTTAAGACAGGAAACTCTCTTTATAGACCAGGATGGCCTTGAACTCAGAGATCCACCTGCCTCTGACTTCTGAGTCCTGGGATTAAAAGCATGCACCACTACTGCCTGGCTAGAGTTTTTAAAAGCATCATATTTAGCATCAGATTTATTTTCACTGGTAAGATTAGGTAATGATAAAATTTAATGTACTGGTTAATAGACTAATTTCAACGAAATACCTCCTGATCATTTAAAACAATGTAGTACGGACTGTATTCAAGTTGCTATCCCTTTCTTATATACATTCTGTCTTCACTTGATGAAGTATTTCTTCTTTGTGTCTTTTATTTCACAGTTAGATAGATTTAAAGAGCCACCTGCATTTGGACCAATGTGTGACTTGCTATGGTCTGATCCTTCTGAAGACTTTGGAAATGAAAAATCACAAGAACATTTTAGTCATAATACGGTTCGAGGATGTTCTTATTTTTATAAGTAAGGAAAAATGTCCAAGACTTATCACATTTTAATTATGTAACATAGTTTATGCTTCATACAAAAAGAATTATACTTAATTTACTCTTTTTCTCCTACAGCTATCCAGCAGTGTGTGAATTTTTGCAAAACAATAATTTGTTATCGATTATTAGAGCTCATGAAGCTCAAGATGCAGGGTAAGAATTCTGTTTCCCTGACCCAAATTTACACTTGAATACAAATCATACTTAGTAATCATGATTGATGCTTTACGATGCATATTAAGCTATTTGTTTTGCAGCTATAGAATGTACAGAAAAAGTCAAACTACAGGGTTTCCTTCATTAATAACAATTTTTTCGGCACCTAATTACTTAGATGTCTACAATAATAAAGGTAAGATGTTGTTGATAAAAAAACTGTATAGACAACTTAGCCTTTTAACTTACTTTAAAAAATAATAGGGGCACTGTTTGAAACTGTTCAAGTCTCATAAAAAACTAAGATATAAGGGAGGGGAGAGAAAAAAATAAAATCGAAAATGTGCAACCAAGTTGTGTGCAACCTGCTCTCTAACTTGTTGCTCGTAAGCCGTTGGTAAAAGTGCTAAGAGTTAAGCACATCCACAGATGATGTTAAAGTTACGGACAACCACAGATGGCGTTCTGGAGCCCCTCTCTTATAACTGAGAGAATGTTTTATGTCTGTCTAGAGTGGCTGCTATCACCATTTTTGTTTATTTGCAGTGTCTACTTGTTTACTTTGTCATGTTGTTTGTTTTTTGTTCATGAGTACAAGTTTTCTTTTTTTTTTAATTTTTAAAATTTTCTTTTGTCCCAGTAGTCTTAAATTACATGCTCAAGATTTTATTTGAACCTTTTTAAAAAAATAATCCCCTGAGGTCTACATTTAGAGATATCCTTCTCTTCCTTTTATTTGCCTTTATCCTTTCTTTTATACCCTTCTTCTTTACCTTCAATTCCAGTGGCATCCATTTCTCTCCTTTGCTCCTAATTTGATCTGACTATAAAGATTGGATTTCACTTTATTCTGAACCTAACTTACCGATTGAGAATGCTTCAGGCTTATAATCTAGTTAGATATGTTCCAGGGACATGGAAGATGAGATAGGGTTTTATGTAGTTCACATATTCAGAGGAGAAAATTTAGAGGCCAGCTCCTATTCTGTCTTGACATGTCTAGACTTCAGTTGACTATTTAATAGCTTCAGAGGCAGACTAGAATAGATATGCCAGGAGAAAAAAACAGAAAGTTAAAGAAGTTAAAGTACATTTAGAAAGATAATGAGGTCATTGCTAAATGTGGGTCACTGTTTGAAAGAGGAGTTTTTGATGGCAGTAGATGACAGTTAAAAGATTAAACTTTATCTGGGATTAAACAGCATCCTAGAGCATTTTGATATAGAATATGCTGTAGGAATGTATAGATACCAATGAAGTATGGCTTCATTTTGAAAAGTAACATTCCTAAGTTTATCAAGAACAGGATTGTTGCATCTGTCGGCTAGTACCCTCACTCTTCAGCTGTGTTTCTCTTAATGTAAAAGGAGTGAGTAGTTAATATTCAGATGACTGCTGCCTGTGCCTGTCCTTAGGCAGTTGGACTTAGGAGGCTAAAGAAATTAGTTTTTTTAATTTTTAAAACCACTGAGTCTGCTCTGTCAGAATCAAATGTCTTAGTAGTTTTGATTTGTGCATAATCGATGGTTATGATTTGAGTGTTTATATAGAATGAGCATATTTGTGATATTTCTTTCCCACCCATAAGGCAATTTTCTAGATTTCTTATTTTCCTCCTTTAAATAAAAAGGTTGGTATCAGCCCACAATTTCTGAGGCTACCATAAAATATTTTTCTTCAACATATGAGTTGTATAAAGGGGAAAAGCATACCTATTGAATTAATGGGTAACACAGAGCAAGGTTTCTTTTGGTTCTAGGTTAGCCAGAATTTCATCTGGCTTTTAACATCTCCATTTCAGTGCTTTTCATTAAAATAAAAGGGAGAAGACGTTAATCCACCAGGTCATAAGGTGAACAGGTCTCTGTGTTTGTGCTTCCCCAGCAATTATGGTAGCATATGGTAAGATACCATTTGAGATCAAAGCACCAGGCAAATGAATCATGAACTAAAATGTCAGAAGTAAACCTTTTTTACTTGTGAGTAAACCAGCCAAAGTAAACCTTCATTTCTGAGTTGAAAAAAGATTACATTAAATTTGTAAAATATTTTATGGGTAAAGAGATGACTCAGCTATTTAAAGGCTAGGCTCACACCCAAAATAAAATATTTTATACTTTTTTGACGGTTTCATGTGGAATATATTATCTGATCTTAAACTTTTAAGATGGACAGAGTGGATGTTTTGGTTCCATTTTATAAATGAACAGACTAGTTAAATGATCATTAGTTGCATAGCTAATACATGCTGTGCTTTAGGCTTGAATCTAACCCTTCTAATTCCGTGTTCCAGAAAATAGTATAACCAGTACCTGACATTTAAGTTGGTTATGGTTTATGATTATATTGGGACATTAGATATCTAAAATTGAGGTGAATATGTATCCTTGGGTTATTTAGTTATATTTTTTTTCTTCTGGTTATTTTAATAGATATTTTTCTTGATAAATGAATAAAATATATCTTTGAAGTAGTTTCACCTGATCTCATATACTAAGTGAAAGAAACATTTGTACAGTTATAATATCTAAATTGGTGGGGATTTTTAATTGTTTGCCTTGTTGAATTTAGCTGTTCTTATTAGCTTGCTTGTAGTTAAAAGGATCTTCTTTAATTCCTCAACTTTGTGAGATTTTTTTAAAAAAAAAAAAAACTAGAAAATTGCCCATTGCCATTCTGTATTTCCTCTAAAAATTGATTTTCACAATTTTGGATTTATTAAAGTGCATGTTCATCATTGGATTGTAAAGTAAAATAAGCATTCTGGAAAGAATCTGAAAATTTCATTAATAATGAGTAAACATTTGATATTTTTATATATTTTAAACTGGGCATGGTGGCACAGACTTTTAATATTAGCACCCAGGAGGCAGAGACAATCTGAATGCCGAGTTCAAGGCTGACCTGGTCTACATAGTGAATTCCAGGCCAGCCAGGGCTATCCAGTGAGATCCTGTCTACAAAAGAAAAATAATGTGTGTTATAGCAAAAACTTGATTCCTGTCTCCTCCTACCAAGCCCATATTCTGCTCGTCCTTCTATCTTAGGCAGATACTGTGCTTTATGTGTTTGATGCTCTTCAGCTTCAAGACAGTTTGTTCTATTGATACTCAACTTACCTTGCAGCTGCTGTACTAAAGTATGAAAATAATGTGATGAATATTCGACAGTTTAATTGTTCTCCTCATCCTTACTGGTTGCCCAATTTTATGGATGTTTTCACATGGTCTTTACCATTTGTTGGAGAAAAAGGTATGATTTTTTGTTTTGTTTGTTTGTTTGTTTGTTTGTTTTACAAAATAATTATTTTACTACTTTTACATTTACTCCAGTTTACTATCAGACACATACTTGCTAGAGGAAACTGAAACCTGGCTCCACTGTGCTTCCAGCTCTACTTGTGTCTGTGGGTGTGGATATGACAGCCTCAAAGATATTTTGGTTCGATGTTTACAGCCCCCATGTGAGGATGTCTGGGGGATTGGGAGAGGATTTATAAATAGCCTGATGTTGTCTTCAGCTGTTGGATTTTCTTTCGTTTTGTTTTAAGCCTAAATCTTTTATAGAGGGTTAGCTTTGCTTTGGAATGGACACTTCCTGCATATTCTAACACCATTTATCACAGCAGTTTATTGGAGAATTTAATAGCTTCATTTTGGCAATGTTAGTTATTTTATAGTGCATCTGTATTCTAAGAGAAGTAGAAAAATCTAGGTTTGATTTAATGATTAAATCTAATATTCTCCTATGTAAAAAAAATATGAATATATTTTTAGTAATGATGCTTTCTGACAAATGTTAAGAAATAGCCATTAGAACTTTTACCTTTGAGAAATAACCATTAGGCTTTTTAAAAGGAAAATAAATGCTGTTTAAGAGGTTTTTTTTTCCTAGTTGTGTGGAATTAGGATTTTGTTGCCTTTTTTTCCATGTTAGTGTTCATTCTTTTTTCTTTCTTTGTTTCCTTTTTTCTCCGCCCCCCCCCTTTTTTTGTGGAGCTGAGGATCGAACCCTTTTTTTTAAACAAGGCAGTGCATCAGATTTCATATGTGGCAAATTGACAATCGGAGAATACAGATAGAATTATAAAACATTTTGTTCTATACCCCCTCTGTGTTTTCACACCTCTTCCATGTTACAAAATGTTCCTTTCTCTGTGATATGTCACCTCTGCCAAGGCAAGTTTTGGTTCTCAAATTTAGAATTAATGAAACTGTATATGTTAGAGTTTCTGCAGATTGCATTTACCCAGTAGGTCTTATGTTAAGTTTATATAGAGATAGAATTACTCATTTTAGCATTTGAGAAGAGGACTAGTTAAGGGCTTAGGTGGAAGGGATGCATTACACTTACAACCTTCTATCTTGGGGCTATGAGAAATAGTTCAATCATAGCATCATCAAGCTAAAGGGAATTTAAGAATTCATCTCACTGTGTTGTCTCTAGGCTAGATTGCAGCTCAACTACTTTAATATAAGATCATGAGGGTGGAGTATAGGCATCAGAAGGATAAAGTAAAGAGAAAAATGGTCATTTTGTAGGTTCTAATTTAGTTATCTTACACCTCTGTGTACTATTTCTTAATAGCTAATGTTTCTGCTCTGAATGTTTAAGTAGACAGATCACAGCTCATAAGTGAATTTAATAATTTATATTGTACACTTCTTGAGAGATCAGGAATTTAAGCTAACTTCTGTTTGCCTGCTACAAGTGAAAGAGGATGGAGAGCAAGAGACTTCTGATGATCCTACATTTGATTGCCACCAGATGATCTTTAGAAAAGAAAAAAGGGAGGATTCATAAAGCTGGGCATAGTGGCTTGTTCCTGTAATACCTGCACCTGGGGGGTTGGGGAGGCAGGAGTTCAAAGCCACATTATCCACTTTAGGTCATCCAGGGCTACAGAGTGAGACTTCAAATTCATTGCAGTCTTGCTTCGGCCTCCAAAGTATAGGATTATAGTCACAAACCATTTGCTCTCTTTTTCAGAATCACTTTCTTTTTGTTTGCTTGTTTGTTTTTGTTTTTTGGAGACAAGGTTTCTCTTCTGCCTATCCTGGATCTCACTCTGTAGACCAGGCTGGCCTCGAACTCAAAGAGATCTGCCTGCCTCTGCCTCCCGAGTGCTGGGATTAAAGGCATGTACCACCACCGCCTAGCCAGAATCACTTTCTAATTTCATTTAAAAAAAATGGGGGTTGGGGATTTAGCTCAGTGGTAGAGCGCTTGCCTAGCAAGCACAAGGCCCTGGGTTCCATCCTCAGCTCAAAAAAAAAAAAAACAAAAAAAACATGGAGCTGGACTAGGTCCACACTTTTAATCTCAGCACTTAGGAGGTGGAGGCATGAGGATCAGGAGTTTAAGGTTATCCTCTGCTACATCTTGAGTTTGAGGTGAGTCTGGGCTAGCTTCCCCTTTCCCCACTTTGCCCAAAATCTCAACACTGGAAAATTTTTAATGCATATTATGAATTTCTGCATACCAGTTATTCACCTTGTACAGTTATCAAATCACCACCAACCCTTTGTCATTAATATCCCTATACTATCACCTCTGTATAGCTAAACTTGTCAGAAGTAGTTTTTTTTAATCTATACCTATTTCAGACTGTATGTATATAATATGGAGACTTATTTTTACGTCTACATTAAAACATTTGTTGATTTCTTAATACAGAGCATGTAAAACCATTTTGAGAAAGGGAAAATTGATGTGTAAATATATTGGATTGGGGATTTAGCTCAGTGGTAGAAGGCCCTGGGTTCGATCCTCAGCTCCAAAAAACAATTTGTGTGCGTGTGTGTGCACACGCGCACCGAGAACATTTTTCATATTTTCTTGTTTTGATGGGGACAGGTGTTTCAAGACAAAGTTTCTCTGTGTAGTCCTGGCTGTCCTGGAACTCACTCTGTAGACTAGGCTGGCCTAGAACTCAGAGATCTGCCTGCATCTCCCTCCTGAGTGCTGAGATTAAAGACCTGGGCCACCACTTCCCTGCTCATATTTTCACATAGCTAAAGTGAATTGGTAAACTCTTGATTATTGCTTCTAGTTTAAGGACCTTTATTGTAAAAGATCATGCAAGACTTTTTTTCTTGTTGTTTTTGAGACAGTGTCTGTCTATGTAGCTCTTGCTATTTAACCTAGACTTGCCCTGAATTCATGGTCCTCTAGCCTCATTCTCCCCAGATTTCTACTATATGCCACAGGTCTTCCTTTAGTGGTCATTCTTTAAAAAAAAAAAAAAAAAAAGTTTTTGAAATGTTTCACAAATTTACAAATCATCCTTGTACGGGGGCCATGTTAATCTCTGAAGTGTTCCATTTCAGTTTATGTGCTGCTGAAGCCAGCAATACTGATCACTGTCATTCCATCTCTTCCTATAACCAGTCGTTGTCAGCTATAAGCAACTCCTAACGTATGGTCTCCGTGGATTATTATAAATATTTCATATAAATGGAGTTGTACAATATCTAGAGGTTTGTTTTATTTGTACTGGTTTCTTTACACACACCCTTTTTTTTTTTTTTTTTTTTTTTTTGATTGATTTATTTATTTATTTTGTGTATGTGAGTGCTCTGTTGACTTTATACCAGAAGAGGGCATCAGATTCCACTATAGATGGTTGTGAGCCACCTTGTGGTTGCTGGGAATTGAACTCAGGGCCTCTGGAGGAATAGCCCTCTTAACCCTTGAGCCATCTCTCCAGACCCTATTTTGATTATTTTTGTGTACATGTTTATGTGTAAGTTGGTAAAGCTACATCTGGGTGCCTATATATGCACAGACCTGTGGAAGCCAGAGGACAACCTTGAATGTTATTGTTCAAGACACAAGAGTCTTCTACATTGATTTTTAAAACAGGCACTCTTGCTGGCCTGGGGCTCACCAAGGTTAGTTCTTTTGCTTCAGAGTACAGCATAGCACATGCCAGTGAGGCTTGTTTCAGGAGTTAGTGGTTTTGATGAAATTTAATGTAATTCTTTTTTTTTGTTCTCAAGACAGAGTTTCACTGTATTTTTGGTCCCTTTCCTGGCTCTTGCTCTGTAGACCAGGCTCGCCTTGAACTCGCAAAGATCCTCCTGGCTCTGCTTCTAAGTGCTTGGGATTAAAGGCATGCACCACCGCCCTGAAATTTAATATAATTCTTAAGAATTACGTAGTCCATAAAGGTTTGCCCCTGGTTTTTTTGTGTGTGTGTGTTTTACAGTTTTAGTGATCTTTGTTCCATCTTGAGTTAGTTTTCATATTAGTATAGTATGGATGATGTCTAACTTGTTCTTTTTCAGTAGATAGGCAGTTTTTAAAAACCGTTCTTTACCTGCTAAATTATTTTTGGCACCCATGTAAAAAAATTGAGTTACCATTAACTATTCAGTTTTATTGCTGGACTCCCAACTACTTTGCATTTATCTATGAGACTATTTTATAGTTTTTGCGACTTCTTCATAAAACGTATGATGTGTCCTCTATAATTCCACTCATATGTTATTTATGGAATCTCTTGTATTTTTTAGCAGATCTTTGGTGTCTCTGAATTATAACTCTGGTTTCTTTTGTTTTGTTTTGTTTTGTTTTTCTTCTAGAGCTGAGGACCAAACCCAGGGCCTTGAGCTTGCAAGGCAAGCGCTCTACCACTGAGCTAAATCCCCAACCCCCAACTCTGGTTTCTCAGAGTTATAATTTATTTATTTGCTTTCAATTTAAAGTTTTTCAGTTTTTAAAATTCTGTCATTCCTGTCATTACAGGCTGTCCTATGAATTATTTGCTGTGCATATATGTGGGCAGTTGTATATAGGCATCTAATATACCTCTCTTTTCTTTTTGAATAGTGACAGAAATGTTGGTAAATGTTCTGAGTATTTGCTCTGATGATGAACTAATGACAGAAGGTGAAGACCAGTTTGATGGTATGAATACTTACCTTTCTATTTTTATAATGAAATATCTCTTTAACTACTAAGTCTCAGTATGCTCTATTTCAGAAAATAAAGTCATTGCTTTCCGGTGGCTATACAATTTGATACGTGAGAATTCACTCACACACACACAGCCCCCCCACCCCCACACTCCTATATTTTAAGTTTTGAGAATAACATTAGGTATTTTTTGTATCTATGTGAGAGTTTCCAGAAAGGGGAAGTTTGTAAGAAAGAACAGAAACAGAAAAATGAAGAGTTCTTGAAAGGATGTGGTTCTTGATGAGTGTGGACATTACTTTGTGAAGAGGTTCTTTAGTGCTGTGTTCCTAGTATATCAGAAACATCTCTGAACTCCCTAGTATTGCTTTTACTTCTTTACCAATGTTGGCTGTTCTCATCCTAGTGTGGTTATGTTCTAGAAGACCACTCGTATTTTGCTAGAGATTCTGGAAGTTTTTCTTTTTCCATAGAAACAAGGTTATATGTCTGCTGTCATATAAGCCAATAAGCTTGTTTACCAAATGTGTATTTATAGTACAAAGGAATACCATTAAAATTGCTTGGTTTTATGTTTTGAAATTTTTATTTAAAAATTTTTTAAGCTACTTAAATTTTAAGAGTGTGAAATAAAAAGTTAAAATAAACTTAAAAACTATTACATTCCTTATCTTCTTATGTCTTTATTTTTGTATACTTTTATAGTATACTATACTTATGTGGTAGTCAGTATTTAGATTCTTCATTGTGTTAATTATGGTCTACATATTGGTAAGATTTAATAGGAAGGTATAGTGCCTTTATTTTTCCTTCTATTTTTCTCCCCACTTTTTCTTGAAATGGTCTCATATACTTCAGGCTGGTCTCAAAACTCACCCTGTAGCTGATGACTTTGAACTCCTAATCACCTCCTTCCTAATTAGTATTATAGGTATCACGTGCCATCATACCTGGCTTTTTCTATTGTGTTCTTGAGACAGAATCTCTGTGTAGCCCAGGCTGGCCTAGAGCTATGGCAAACCTACCTGTCTCCTTAGTGCCAGGGTATTAGGCATGTGGTAACAATCATGTTTAACTCAAGTTTGATTTTTAACTCATTCATTAAAAATACAGGTGTTGCTATTGCCATGTACTGGTGGCAGGCACAGCTAATGCTTTTATTACTGTAGCTTTATTGATACCTTAAAAAGCAAGTTTATGTCAGTTTTTTTGGGGGGGTGGATAATAAACATTTTTTTTCTCTCCTAAGTTTCTATTTTAAAATATTTCATTATATATGGCTTTTTTCCTTTAAAAAAAGTATAAATAGTTGTAATTTCTTCTCCCTGTTCTACTATCACTGTTCTAAGAAAAGATCTAGGTTCAGATTCTAATTTCTTTTTATTTATTTATTTATTTTTGCTTTTTCAAGACAGGATTTCACTGTGTAGTTTTGGTGCCTGTCCTGGATCTCGCTCTGTCGTCCAGGCTGGCCTTGAACTCACAGAGATCCACCTGGCTCTGCTTCCCGACTGCTGGGATTAAAGGTGTGCACCATCACCACAACCACCATCACCCAGCCTAATTTTTTATTAATGGCTCTGAGGCATCATGAAAATTATTTAACCTTTTGAATTTACACGTCCCTCATCAGTTTGAGGATAATAATAACTGTTCATAATGTTACATGTATTGAGATAATATTGAGGTGGTGATTGAAATGAATCTTGGCACATGCCTTGTTTATTTTGCAGTTAAAATTTTCTAGCAATTTGTCGCATTCTCTGAAATATCCAGTGATTATTTCGATTGTCTTATATAAATTACATTTGAGTCTAGATTTTTTTGTTTTTGATCTGAGGATCGAACCCAGGGCTTTGCGCTTGCTAGGCTAGCGCTCTACCACTGAGCTAAATCCCCAGCCCGAGTCTAGATTATTTTTTAAAATAATATTTAGCTTTCAAACTAAAGATTTTCTTATTATATATAATTAATCCATTTACTGAAATTTACTTCACTGAATTATAATTCCAGTTAGAATTAGGGTTTTGGTTGTTTTTCTTTGCAATTTTATTTATGTGTATTTTTGAGTGCATGAATGTTTTGCTGCATGGATACCTGTGCGCCATGTGTGTATAGTGTCCATGGAAGCCAGAAGAGGAAGTTAGATCCTCTGGAACTGGAGTTGTTGACAGCTATGAACGGCCATGTGGGTGCTGGGAATCAAACCAGGATCCTCTGAAAGAGCAGTTAGTATTCTTCACTTCTGAGCCATCTCTCCAGTCAGAATTAGTTTTTTTTTTCTTCTTTTTTTAATTAAAACCCATATTTTTTATTGTTGTTTTTACCACTATTCAACTGCTATTTTTTTCTTTCTTTTTTTATAATTTTTTTTTAAATTTTTATTTTATGTGCATTGGTATTTTGCCTGCATGTATGTCTGTGTGAGATGTCAGATCCCCTGAAGGTAGAATTTCAGGCAGTTGTTAGCTGCCATGTGGGTGCTGGGAATTGAACCCAGGCAGCTCCTCTGGAAGAGCAGCCAGTGCTCTTAGCCACTGGGCCATCTCTCCAGCCCTTCAACTGCTATTTTCAATATCATCTCTCTCTATGCTCAGGAATTCAATATTTTATAGGTTTGTTTTACATCAAGTAAGTTCAACAGAATTATTTCACACAGTAATTTTAACTTTTTTTTTTAACTTCTAAAAATAGGTCATTTGCATTAGGCTGATAGTATTTTCTAATTTTTGTCATTTTTCTTTCATGTTGTTATCATTATTGCCAATAATATATTAAGTAGGAGTAGTAGTAGGTCATTTTGTTTGGGTACCTATAAATAATGAGATAAATATGGTTGATTTTAAAGATTTAACAAGGGATAAACAAAAGTTTTCATTTATTGTTCAATACAAACTAGGAAAAGAACACATAATTTATCACTACCTAAAGCATAGAAGTAGTCGAATATACCTTTTAAAGAGGTTTTATTTATCTTAATGTTTTTCCTATCAATAAGATATAGGATAAATTATGCCAATTTATTTATTTGTTATATTATTCTTGCATTCCAGGACTGAGTTAAATTTCATTGTTAAAGAAGCAGTATCATTTGATGAAAATGATAATGGTTTAGTAGTACCTCTTAAATGTAGAGATCACCTGCCTCTGCCTCCCAAGCACCTTTCACTTTTGTTTGTAGCTATGCAGCCTTGGAAAAGTCACCCAGCTTCCTAGGTTCCTCTCATTTATAAATTGAAAGAACAGAAAAGATGACATTTTATTCTCAAGTCACTTTTACAATTTTCAGCACCATGTATGACAATGTTTCTATGGGAAAATACAGGGTTATGTTTTGCATACTAGAAATAGATCTCCCTTCACTGTCGGTATCATGGATTCAATTACTCCTCATTTTTCCACCCTTTCATTAACTAAGTGTTAGTATCAAGAATTCTAAAACAGATTACAAAATAGGAATCAAGGAGTTTGCATAGAGGAGTGGAGTGATTTGGGAGAAACCATGGAAAGAGCAGGAGAAAGGCAGGGTGTTAAGATAGACGCTCGAATTCAGCAGAGGATTCAGAAAAGAACTGTTAGAAGCCCACCTACCCCACGCTTCCTTGTTTCTCTCCCTTTACTCCTTCTTTCTCTGTGCCGCCTTTCTCCTTCCCTTTTATCATGATGGCATGACTTCTCTCTTCTCTTTCTTTTCCTGCACCTCAGTGAAGCCATGCTGTGGATCTGGGAAGCAATCTGACTTTAGAAAGAAAACTTGATAGAATGGGGTTTGTTATGGAGGCCGAATGAGGGTTTAGTTTTTCTGTAGAGAAAGGGAGAAAGTAGGACTAGAAGTTGTCCAGTTTCGGGAAAGAAAGAATAGTTTTTAGATATTCGATTTTGAGATTTGTTAAAATGGATTAAGACTATTATTGATGGCTCTTTGGTATTCTGGACTGTTTGTTTAATGCTTGTATGGGTAGTTTTGTTTCTCAAGATAAGTTTGCATAAACATTGCGTATAAAAATGTGTAGCATCCTTTTTAGAGGTATTCATTATGAAAGAATTTTTGACCACTAATTTCTACGATATTTAGAATGCATACATTTCGTTCAGATATTTATCTTTTGTCTTCAGTTTGGTAAAAGAAATGCATCATTACAGTGCTACTAAATTAAACTCTGTAGTTCTTATAATGCAATCATGTATCTTAGCATTAGAATGTAAGATTTGGAAAACTCAAATTAAACCACATCCACTGCCTACTCTTAAAGCTATTTACTTGCTTTGAAACAATCTGTTGCTATTTTTGCAAAAGATGTCCTCCGATCTTCCAGATTGGATTGGGAACAAGCAGCACATTGTTAATTTTGAATATATGCAAACATTCTACAATTCAGACTTAAGAAATCATATCTTATTATAGAGTATGGAAGGCTCTGCTTTTTCTTTATTAGGAGTGGGTGCGGCTTTCTACTAAGGAAAATTACCTGTATTTTCTGTATATGCTACAGATTTTGCATATGTTGATGTCCTTGAAGAACCACATGAGTTTGTATCTTATTTGTGTCATTGCTTTTCACTTAACATACTTTAATGGGTGGCATATTTCCTTAGGGTTATGACTATAAATGTGTGATTGTTAGCACAGTCTTTTATTGGTCTTATGTGTTTTCACGTGGTTTTTTTTTTCTGTCCCTAATTATGTCTACTTTCATCAAAAATTATAACCATTCTATTCATAATTTCTTTCTGAACACATATCTTTTAAGAAATCTTTGCTTTAGAGCTCTACTCTGTAGCATCTGTCTTTTATTCACCAAATTCTACAGTATTACATTTTTCAAATTTTCAAATATAAGGGCCTTCATTTTTTTCTCCCTTTCTTTCTACATTCATCCTTCAGTACCACTGCCAAGTTAAATCTCTATCTTTTTATTTGTCTCAACCACCTTTTCTCCATCATTCACTTCCTTTTTTCTGGACTCTCCATCTGAAGAACGGCTCATATATGGCAATAAAAAAGGTACAGACCAGACAGAGTAGCATTGTTTTGAAATATGACTTCATAAGTTACCTCATGTCCATGTAAGTTGGCACATTCATTACATAATGTTTTGAGAGTCTTCTGGGTCTTTTGCAAATTTAGCCCGACTCTTATCTGAATTAGTATTTGATGTTTTAGAAGTCATATTCCAAGACATCTGTCTTTCTGTGCATGGAAATAGTTTTCCCTCTTTTCATTCCTCTTGTTTTAAAATTTCATTCTTTTGCTTATTTGTAATGTTTTGTACTTTTCCCTGCATGACTAGGGGTGTTTGATTGTCTGTCTTATTCCCCGAAGTACTTTTAAAGTGGACATTTACTTTACTATGATGCATGATGTGTTTGTAGACTGATTTTAAATCCTGATTTGTACGGTGTGTTTATATTCCTTAAAATTGTTTTGAGTTCAGTATAATTTTCATATCATTTGGTTTTACAAATATATAAATTAAAGCTGAAAATACAAATGTATATTGTTTTAGCCATCCTTTTCAACCTGTTACTCCTTATACAAATCAAACTGTTTTAAAATCTCTGCCAATTTAAAAATAAAATATCTATATTAATTTATTAGAAGGAAATCAAACTTTATATCCTTGAAAAAGTCGCTTAATAAACTTAGGGTTTTTTGTCTGTAAAATAAGGAAATATCCCCAGTGTGTCTTCAGATTCTGATATTTTTTTTGCTACTTAATCTTTTTTTTTTTAATCTGAAGAACATCTCTTTGATGTTATAATGACCACATAGTTTTTTGGAGCTTTAGTGCTCCCAGTATTCCAATATTAACCTTTAGAGAATAACGTATAAGGTAATTGGAGCCCTGCCCTCTAAATATGTGCTGTTTTCCTCCTTGAAATTGGACTTTTTTTTTTTTCCTGGTTTTCTTTCAGTTAAGTCTAATCATCATCTTAGTTTTCAATTCTATGTATTTGTAGTCTGCTTGAATTTTAAATGAAATGCTGTCACCTACAAGACTTTTGATTGTTCAGACCTTTGCATACCTAAGGCCCATTTGCTCTAGCATCTTAGCCTTTCCTTGACCTTCTCCTCAACAATGGTGCTTCCATATGTGTGTTTTCATCATGTTGAAGCACGGGTTTAAGGAAACGTACTCGGGTCCAGATTGACTCTGGTTGCTATATATGTGGTTACAGTACTGAGATTATTGTTCTAGCTGGAGACCAAGGGAAGGAAGAGTGACCTCTGAGTCTTTGTCCATCCACAGAGCCAGCTCTTTTGGTGTATTCTTTAGCCAGCTTTTCGAGGGAGTTTCTTCTTACTGTTTGTCTCATATTGAATGCCTGTGGTTATAAAAGCTTAAGTATACTTGCATGGCTGTGGAGGACAGCTAATCCATGCAGTTGAGATATTCACTGTTGCTGAAATACTTCTGTAGTCCCTACTTTGTGACCACCTTTGTGATTATTACCCTTTGTACATTATTTATAGATTAACTTGAAGTAAAGAAGCTTATTCTTTCATAATATGATGAGATATTTCTAGTGTGCATGTTAAAGGCTTTTGTGATAGTTAAACAGAAATTTTCCATTTGTCTTAGCGTGCATGCCATAGGCTCTCATGAAAATTTAAAACTACAGGATTGTTTCTAGTTTTTTGTCCTCTGGTTTGTAATTCAAGTTGGGCTCAAGTCTCCCCGCCCCCACACAGACCCCTCCTTTATTCCTTTCCTGATTAGTCAGTGTTGTGAGATAATTGAAGTTTGTGGATTATTCTTATCAGACCCCAATATTTGACCTGTGGTGAGCTAATCATTGAGGGAGTGAGAAACTTCCTGGCATGATTTCTTGTGCCTTCCTTGTGAGCTGGTAGTAGGAGACTTGGTATTGATTTAGATGAGTCTGGAGTAGGCTAGTAGAATAATGCTTGAGTACCCTAAACTTGAGCCCCTTTTTCTATTTATTCCATTGAAAGTAGGTTCAGCTGCAGCCCGGAAAGAAATCATACGAAACAAAATCCGAGCAATTGGCAAGATGGCAAGAGTCTTCTCTGTTCTCAGGTACTGATACATTTTCCTGATTATTTTGCAGAAATTATTTTATGAGCATTGTTCTGTTTGAGAACCTAGAAGCAATGTGGTTTTCTTTTTCTGTTGAAACTAGTTATACATTTATGCACTGATGAAGGGAATAGCAGTTCCTTTGAATCTGGTAGTGTTTTGTTTGCCTGCTTGTATTGTTTTGTGGCGCTGTAATTAAACCCAGGACTAGAACATACTAAGCATGTAGTCTGCCACTGAAATTAGGGTTTGTGCCCTTTGGATCTTGCTCTTGCAGTGAAAGCTCTAAATCTGCACCATAAAATCAGATCAGGATCAGAGACCTGGTGAATTTTCCCATCCATAGAGGATATCTGTTCTGCGAGAGTACAACTTGCCTTCCTGGGGTTAAAATTCAGAAAGATGAGGTTTCAGGAAAGCAATATATTTTTCAATTATAATGTGTCTACCCTCCTAAATGAAACATTTAGAAGATGGGAAAATATGTATCTTGAAATTGAGGGAAATATGTTAATAACAATGAATGTCATGAATTATATATATGGCCTACATCTGGACCCTAGCTCCAGATGTTTAAAATGTTTTAAAGTAAACATTTATTGATAGATTTTTATTTTGTTTGTTTTTTGCTTTTTGTGGTTGGGGATCAAGCCCTGTGCCCTGTGCATGCTAGGCAAAGACTGTACCTCTGAGCTGCTAACTCTCTGATACTTGTTACGTTTCTCTTCTGTAGGGAGGAGAGTGAAAGTGTGCTGACACTCAAGGGCCTGACTCCCACAGGGATGTTGCCTAGTGGAGTGTTGGCTGGAGGACGGCAGACCTTACAAAGTGGTAATGATGTTATGCAACTTGCTGTGCCTCAGATGGACTGGGGCACACCTCACTCTATTGCTAACAATACACATAATGCATGCAGGGAACTCCTTCTGCTTTTTAGTTCCTGTCTCAGCACCTGACATAGCAGGGTACTATATGATAGGCAGTATCTGATTAGTACCTGGCCAGGGCATAATATTGATAGAATGGGTTGTCTTTCAACTGAAAATAATTGTCAGTTCCCCAGCTTTTCATAAAATGATGTGGGAGCAGCTCATGTCATAATTCTGAAATATTTACTGATTCATTTGTCTAATGCACCTTTTTCTTTTAAAAGCCTCAGACAAGAATGTGAATCAGGGATATACATATTACACAAATGGAAATGTAATTCCAAGTTTCTTAACTTTTAAAATTTATATAACTGTATTAGATTATGCTTATATTTTCAGTATTTAATTTTTGAGTTAAAATTCTGCTTAGGCCCAAAAATCTTCTTTACGCACTTCACTTGCCAAAAATTTATGCCAAGTTTTGTACCTGGGAAATGATTAGAGTTTGTTTTCTGTGGTGTTTGTTAAATGTTCTATGTATAATTGCCTGTCTGTAACATGCTGTTTCCTTCCTCTGCAGATATAGCTGCTTTCCTAAATCTGTCTGTCTTTCTTTAGGGTAGCTGTATGTCTGTAAATATATGTTCAATTAAATTACTCTATCAGACGCTTGTCTGTCTTTGGATGTAGAAGCAGCTTTGTAGCACCTTGATTTTAGGTTTGCTGCACTTGGTGCATTCTGAACATGAATGTAACGTTAGATATTAAGCTATTGTTATAAAGGGTTGAATTTAAATCCTGTAAGTCAAAATTCAAAGGGTGTTATTAAGTGTGCCTTTATTTTGCATGGAAATAAAAAAATTATACGTAAAGCATTCCTGTAATCTGGCTCATTGAATATTTTATGTTTTTAAAAAAGCTAACTTGATTGTTTTAGTGTCTGTGTAAGTACTGGGTAAATTTAAAAGCCCATTACAGATTAAATAGAAGAAAATGCTGTGAATATTGCAGCTCATACACAGTAGCCCACAGTCTCAATGTCTTTCCCTTATGGATAGAATACAAAAATTGTAATGTGGAAAAACTATACTTAGAGCCACTTTGACAGTCCTCCAGGGCTCATTGTTCTATTAAAATAGGCAGTGATCTTTTGTCCATAATACAGTTTCTTTTTAGTGTACTTAGTGATTTTTTTAAAGTGGAAAAAAATTAATTTACATATTTAAATGAATTTGAAATTCCCTTAAAATGTCATTTTACTCAGTTCCAAAACAAATCCTTTCTAATTAAAATAACTTGGTAGACAAATAATTTTTATCCTCTATATGTTCTATTTTATATGTTTTATTCTATTGTCTGCTGTTTACCACTGGTGCAACTAAGTACAGTAATGGCTTTCAGACTGAATAGAGACCACATAGAGCTCCAGATTTCTATGCTTGTTTGTTTTTATTATTTCAGTTTTTTGTCATGGTGCTAGAGATCAGATAGTCTAGAACCTTGAACATTAATGAACCACTAAGCCATGTACTCATCCTTAGACTTCTTTTCTCTTTTCTTAGTTTTGGATTTAAAAGAAACCATTTCTGATTTTCTTTATTTTCTTTGCCCTTTATTTTTTAATTACAGATATTTTTAAATGCCAAAGAGAATTTCAAGTTAAAATGTTAATGAATCATTAAATATGCAATAAAATTATTACTAGTAAAGGATAATTCTAATAAGGAAAAGTATATCCTTTGTTTAAAAAAGAAAAAAACAAAATTAAAAGATAGAATATGTAAGTAAATCTACTTGTTAGTTTTACATTGTATCCATGGCAAACCCATGCTTTCAGATTTTACAGTTAGCACCTGCTAATTACATGCTTTGTTGACAGCTCAGTACTTCTATTTATTCTTAATTTGCATGCAGCCTGAAGCTTATTTCTTCAACTTGGAAACCACCCTCAATTGCAGGGAAGGTTTGAAAGACAGCAGCTTTGCTGGAGGGACTGTCTGTTCCTAGTATAGAGTGAGTTACTGGAAGGAGCTGAGCTTAAGGGGTCTAATTCAGGGAAATTGGACAGCTCCCTACTTCTGCTAGGAATGGCTCTTGATGTTATAGTTTGAGCATTTGGTGGACGTTATTTCCCTAGCATATGAAAATTTGTTTTAAAAGAAGTAACAAAGCTCATGTAGAAACTACATCTTTGAGATTTTTTTTTTATTGAAAGATTAATGTTTTAAACTCCTATAGATAGAAACTCTAATGTTAACGTATGACTGAGAGGTAATATAAAAATAAATTTAATTTTGAGACTCTATGACTGTTTTCAGAATATAGAAATTACCTTTTCAATGTCTTTTACATTTTTTTGTTTTGTTTTTTTGAGACAGGATCTCATGATGTAGCCTTGGCTGGCCTGGAGTTCACTATATAGACCAGGCTGCCATCGAACTAATACAGGTCCTCCAGCCTCTGCTTCATAAGATACAAATCCTCCAGCTCCTGCCTCCTGAATGCTGGGATTAAAGGCACAAGCACCACCATGCCCAGCTTCTTTTTAGTATCTTTGAAGCTACTTCATATGTTATTTCTTGGGTGGAGGGGTTTGTTGTTTTTTTAAAAACTACAACTTTGCTGGACTTTGATTTTGGAGTTTTGTATTTTATTTCATGGTAATTTGATTAGGAATTAGCCCTATAATTCTATCCACATCACAGCCTATCTGGGAAAAATATGTATCTCTCTCTATTTTAATAATGCCAAATTCCTGTTGATCATTTGTTCTTTGTTGTATAGAAGAACGTAATAGTTCAAGGCAGCACTATACTGACACTTATTAGCACTGTGACCTGTGTAATTGAAAATTAATAAAAGAGAAGTACAGTAATGGCTTTCAGATGAATTTTATAGTTACCAGATGTTCTTTCTAGTTTACTGTTCAAGCTTCAGATGCCCATATTTCAGATCTAAGCCTTTAAACTTGACAGAATGTATAACCTACTATCAAGTTTCTTAGCTTAGAGTTGTTCAGTAGAATTTTAAACTTTTGATATAATTAACTAGATACTACTCTTAATGAGATCAATTTTAGTCATAATTTATCATACACAAATTGTAGAATATTTCATATCAGTCACTTCTATCACAAACTCTTAAACCATGTCCAATAAACATTTTTTTTTCTTCTTTCAACTTGCAATTATATCCAAAAGTGTTCACATTCTGAAGGGGGCTGATGAGTGTTTAAGGACTGATAAATATAGATGGGTCTCTTTTCATTCTGTTTGGTATATTTTTGTTTGTTTGTTTGAGAAAAGGTCTTATTGTGTAACCCTGGCTGGCCTGGAACTCTTAGAGCTCCACTTGCCTAAGTGCTGGGATCAAAGGTGTGGCCACCATGCCCAGTTAGATGGATCTTTTGTCCTAGTTTTCTCTCTGGGAAAATTTTGTGGAATTCTTTCCAGATACACAGTGCTAGGGTTTTTTTTTTTTTTCAGAGTTGAGTTGCACAGTGGGCATATATTGTGTATGTCTGAGTAGTCATTTGATCTAGCAAGTAAGGAATATTTAATCTTTATTCAGTATTCATTCTACCTCTTTTGGATCCCCAGTTCACTTTACTTTCTGGTTAAGATCGCCAATGTTTTCTAATTTAGTTTTTAAGGCTCTTCCATTCATAACTGTTTTGGATGAAATAAATTTCTAAATCATACTTTTTCTTTAAAAGATATTTCAGAAGTAAGTATTGTAATTACCTTTATTGTAGAAGAAGCAAAGCAGAAGAAATGGGGGCATTCTTGTTGTAACAATCTAATCATGCACCCTTTGGGTACAGAAGGGATATCATTGTCAGGCAGGTACTATTATTCTTTGCATTTTGGGATCCTGGTCCCCAGTGTGAGCTCTTTTTTGTTTGTTTGTTTGTTTGTTTGTTTGTTTGATTAAACCCAAAAATTAGTGAGTAACATTTAAAATTTTTTTGAATTACTATTTTATTATCTTATTCATATGGGTGTTTGGCCTGCATATATGCACACACACACTGTGTGCGTGCATAGTGTCCTCAGATCAGAAGAGGATGTTGCATCCCCTGGAACCAGCATTACAGATGGTTGTTAGCTGTCATGTGGTTGCTAGAAATCGAACTTCAGTTCTCTACAAGAACAGCAGATGTTCGGAACTGCTGACTGCATTGCCCCAAAAAGCATCTTTGACTGCAAAATGCATGACTAAATAGTTAATTCTTTAAATGGGCCAGTACCTGTTATGCCAAGAATGTTTTTCTCACATGACCTATATATTGTACCGTATAATGAAATAATTAGGATTAATTGCCTGAAAGACATTAGTTACCTCTCTTAATGCCTTTCTGATTAGCATATGGGTTTGAAAAGATGCCCAGTAGCCTTTCTTTCTTCACCTAAGAATGCAGGCTTCTCGCTTCTAAGCAAATTAATCATAATGATAAACTTAATATAAGTAGAATTTTAAAATGTCACGGCTGTTTAGATAGTTGGACAGTCAGTATTAGAATAGGAGCTAGGGTGCAGTGGTATACACTCATAGTCTCTCAGCTACTTTAGAAACTGGTGCAAGATGATTGCTTGATCAGAGGCTCAAGGCCAGCCTCCTTCAAAACAAAACCCAAGTTCCTAGCATAGAAATGGTTCCTTTTAGGCTCCCCCTAAAGAACAGAACTTGAGAATTAGACTAATTCAACATTCAGGGTCCCTCAATTTCATTACAGTTGTACCAGATTTTGCTGCTATGCTTTGCATTATAAATTTAAAGGGACAGAAAACCATTACTGACCCCTTCTAGTTTGTATCTTAGGGAACCAAGTAGTGATGAATGTTCTTGGTACTAGAAGTGAAAGAAAAGATTCTCCTACTTGCTTTTCTGCTGCAGTGCTATTATAATTTTCCTGTAATGATAATGCACTGTTAAACATAATGAAAAATTCTAGTGCCATCAAAACACTGAATTGAAGATGAGTAATTAATATTGGAGTACATTTGCATGGGTGCTGAGGTGTCTGTCTCAGTAGGTCTATATGTCCTGTGTTCTGATGTCATAGTGCTGTGTGTAAGCTTTGCTGTTTTAGGAATTTGGGGGATTGGGTGGGGCTTTCCAATATGAGTATAGTTTGTGTTCAATTGTAAATAATGATATAGTTTGGGTACTGTGATTATATTAAGTGATCATTGCCTTTTCTGCTGTACAATATGACCCTTCTCATCTCTCTCATTCATTTTGCATGCCTCTGCTCACTTCTGTACAGCCACAGTTGAGGCTATTGAGGCTGAAAAAGGTACGATCAGAGTCCTTGCACTGGGCAGAGATCTGTGGTCTGTGGGTGGGCATCAGAGAATATCCTGTGGGTGTGTCTTAAACCTAGCTTACACAGATGAGTCATACTGGCTGACTCATCAAGTTTAACAGTCACATTGCTCTCTCTCTTTTTTTAAATCACAAGAGCTGACACCTATAGAGTCTTTTCTCTTCCTAGTATAATCCAGAGTTCATTGTTCTGAATTCTTTGGCATATGTTGCATATCATAGCATTCATGTTGCCTGTTTTAATGGACATTATTAAACTAACCCTGCAAGTAGAGCTCTAGCCCGTATTTTGTGTTTTATGCTATTCAGATTTTTTTTCTCTATGTGAAACCCCCACTAAATAAACATGTGAGTTTGTTTTTGCCCATTCTAGTACAGAAACTGACACATATAATGATTATTGTTTCCTGCAGTTTGGGCTGTAGTTTTATAGTTAAGATTATATTCATGTGTATCAAGACTTACCTTGATCTTACACACTTTTAAGTGGCCACAGCCATTTGTTTGGTTCATGTTTATAAGTAGTGCTAGAGATTAAATCTATAAAGCAGCTAGACTGTAAGTAATTATATGGATATCTTTCTTAATGAGCATTTTATTAATGGTATCTGTATCTTCCAGATGAAGTGAATGAGAATCCATAAGAATTGATGTAAGCTGGGCTTGGTGGTGAATGTCTATCCTAGCAGTAGGACCATTGAGTCAGGAGGATCATGAATTTGAGGCCAGGCCAAGCTATATAATGATCCCAAGGCCAGCCTGAGCTATGTAGTGAGACCTTGTCTCAAAACAAACAGTTAATACTTAAGAAGGGTTACCATTTATTTTGACATAGTTTGTAGTAATTGGCCAGAGAATGAAAGGAAACATGTTCTAAAATATGAAACTATGCCTACTTTTTGTTTATCAACCGAGCACAGTTCTAACTTGGGGGTCATTTTCCACTTTTTCATTATATACTGATATTCCTCCAAGGTAGTTCTTACCCTGCTCCATTTCACCTTCACTTCCTGAACATATTCTTGTGTTGGGGATTATCCTTATTTAGCTTCCTCAGTTGCCCCTCTCTTTGCTACCTCACCTTTGTGATGGTCACCTTGTGATCTAGGTTTGAGGTAAGAGGAGATAACTGGTTTAGTAGAAGCAGGCTGATACCCTGAGACCATTGTCTACAGGTTTATTTTGGGGGCAGGGTAAGGCAATTTTATTGTTTTTGATTTGCTTTACTTTTAGACAAAACAATGTTAACTTGTTATCTATGAAGTTGTCATCTTTTTATTTAGATTTAAGTGTTTCATATTTTAATGGGGAGACTAAAATGGGTATAGAATTCAATTAAAGTAAAATTTAAGTGTTGCTATTTACAGTAATTTCTTTTATCCTTAAAAGTCACTGTTTTTGAACACTCAGAATTGTTTTTACAATTACTGACTTATCAAATTTGCATTTTGTTAAGCAATACGAGGATTCTCTCCACCACATAGAATCTGCAGTTTTGAAGAGGCAAAGGGTTTGGATAGGATCAATGAGAGAATGCCACCCCGGAAAGATGCTGTACAGCAAGATGGTTTCAATTCCCTGAACACCGCACATGCCACTGAGAACCACGGGACTGGCAACCATAGTGCCCAGTGACCAGCGGCTTCTCGGGGACTCTCAGGTCTTGGGCCCAAAATGGACAGATCACCCAAGGAGCTGGAGGGGTCGGCCAAACTGATGATAAATGTCACGGTCTCTCTGAAGAAACCATTGTGCTTTTTGAGATCCTTGCCCCCTTCCTGGATGGAGGCTTGAGGGCCCTGGGACATGTGCTGTCTAATAAGATTGGGTAATCGCTGCCACAGTGGAGAGCAGTGAGCAAGGGGCTTGGGGCAATTTTCAGTGGAGGCTATCTACACCTCCATTTATGCTTGTGGTTCACACATTTACGTTTACAAATGAGATTTCTTTTTTTTTTTTTTTTTTTTTTTTCCCTCAGTAGGATTAGGGTTTTTTTCAACCATGACTTTAAATGCAATCTTTAGAGTTAATGTGGACTCTCCCCCCATCCCATGAAATGTCTTTAAAAGGATGAATTAGCATGGTCTTAAAATATATTTCTGAGGTTACTAGCTGTATTTTGAATTGTAGGCAAAATCTGAGAAACCCAGTTGGTGTTTATACAAAATGCTGACCTCAGGTCTATAGTTCTTAAATGTGGCTAATTCTGTAACATAGTCTTGGTATTTTTCAATTATGAATGCATAACTATTTCTAAGACTCTTACTTGAACACAAATTCAAAAACCAATTTAGAATCTTTTTTGCCCATATCTTTTGAGATTTACACCCCAGAGATTTAATGAAGAAAAAAATAAGCCTAAATTTTCAAATTATATAGAATTACAGAATTACTCATTTAAGGTACTTTAAAAGAAGTTTGTACATTGTCAAAGTAAATTTTAATTCAAATCATGTCTGTAAAACTTGACGTATTTTGTGTATGCATGTTTTCATTTTGCAAATATTTAATATATAGACCTATGATGTACAGGTACAACATGTATAGGTTACGTAGATGTTATGAGAGATTTTAGTTTATTGTGAGTACTCCAGTTGCTTAAAAAAACCACCAGGGTGATTTGCTGCTGGCTTTCTATCATTCTTATGTTAAAATGCAAAGGAAATGTTTAAATGTCTGGAAATGTTTTTGATGAAGTAATGCAGCCTAGAAGCAATGGTTCTCTTCAACCCTTCAGATGTTAGTGGAAGCATAAAAGTCAAGACTGCATGTTGAAATTTTACTTTTGATAGTTACAGAACTGCTTGGTTAAACTAAATGGAACCATGTGCTAATTTTACACAGTTACTGACCTGTGCTGATTGCCACTGTAGTTTGGTATTTCCCTTTACTTTGGTGGCCTGCTTCCCTCATGCCCTGGAATACAACTCAGAGCTCCAGGCAGCGGAACCATCTGTTGTTTTGTTTGCCAGAAAGTGCACCCTGTATGGTCTCCTGTCTAAGTTGGAAATATTATGCATGTGCAGGACTATTCGAATATTTTATAAACAGTAGCACACAATAAATTCCATGCATGGGCCGCTGCTCCTATCTCTGTGTTGGGTTTTATTTGGAAGGTGTAGTCTGATTTAACCTTTTTACGCAAATTGTAAAATTCTGTTCATGGAGCTAGGATATCCTTCAGAGATTATCCTATACATAATTAATTATGATTTCATGAATTAAAGTCTTGTCTATAAATTTTACTTGTTTCCCCCTTAAACTTTTGTTATACTTTTTTTTGTTTTGGTTTTTTTTTTGGTTTTTTTTTTTTTTTTTTTTTTTGGTTTTTGGAGACAGGGTTTCTCTGTGTAGTTTTGGTGCCTGTTCTGCATCTCGCTCTGTAGACCAGGCTGGCCTCGAACTCATAGAGATCCACCTGGCTCTGCCTCCTGAGTGCTGGGATTAAAGGCGTGCACCAGCACCATCCGGTTTGTAGTTGAGCATTAGAGGACTTTGAATGCCTCCAATAATCTTACAAAATATAATATTTAAAGTCACTTGGGGCTAGGGCTATAGTTCAATGGAAGGTCGCTTGCCAGTCATGTGCAAGGCCTTGGGTACCCCTACTGTAAACAAAATAAAAGTCACTGTTTTCACCAACTCTTAGTTGGAAGAAATGTTCTAGTCTTGAACTTTGTTAGAGTGATAAATTGTGTTTTGATAAATTGGGTAGTTTAGCAATAAGTACAATACTAATATTTGGTTACTCTGAGTTGTGCTTTGCCTCCTGTGCCATGGTTGACGTGAGTATAACATTGTGCAAATGCAGAAATTGTGCACAATTTATAATATAATGACAAATAGCTTTAAACAGTAACTATGATACACATAAAGCGTAGTTTATATCAAAATATATATCTTGCCAAATTCCAGATAAAAACAGAACCTAGGGGGCTGGAGAGATGGCTCAGAGGTTAAGAGCACCAACTGCTCTTCCAGAGGTCCTGAGTTCAATTCCCAGCACCCACATGGTGGCTCACAACCATCTCTAATGAGATCTGGCGCCCTCTTCTGTATACATAATAATAATAAAAATAAATAAATAAATCTTAAAAACAAAAACATAAATTTCAAAACAAAGCAAAAAAACAGAACCTAAACCGGGTGATGGTGGCTCACTCCTTTAATCCCAGCACTCAGAAGGCAGAGGCAAGGGGATATTTGTGAGTTCAAGGCCAGCCTGGTCTATAAAGCTAGGACAGCCAGGGCTGTTACACAGAGAAACCCTGTCTTGAAAAAAACAAACAAACAAACAAACAAACAAAAAACAGAACCTAAGTTGTTTATTATCCACCATAATAATTAATTTGTAAACCAGTCTATTAGCTGCCTCTAAAATTACTATGTATTGTATACTTTAAAGATTTTTCATAGTTTTTTAATTGAAAATTACAATTTAAAGTAGGAATTTAACTAGTATTTTAAGTGCTAGGAACTTCTTAGCACTTTGATTTATTACTAGGGTTATATATAATATTTGTGGGAGTCATAGGTAAGCATCATTATCAAACTTGAAGAATTACAAATTGGTAAAAGTTAAGGAGAAAGTAAAAGGACAACTTGGACAACTCAGTGTACATGCAAATGGTAGATTATCATCCAGCTGCACAGGCATCTTTCAAAGTAATGAAGCAGGAACCCTGTGTAGCTAGCCTCCACCCTCTTCCTCCTCCCTTTTTTTTTTTTTTCCTGAAAAGAGTCTCGGTATCTCAGATAACCCCAAAATAGTTAAATACTTAAGATAATTTTCATTGCAACTCATGATGCAAATTATGGAAAATACAGATCTCTAAGTTGTTAATTTAAATGTCTACCAATGGAAGTAGTAATGCTCAAATAGAAATAGCCCCTATCAATTTTTACCTTGTCACTATCCTTTATATTCAAATATGACACTTCTGAGTTAGCAGAGTCAGTCTGTGATTTATTTACTTACTGATTTTTGTGCCTTCTGGAATTCAGTCATCAGCAACAGAACTCTTAGCCCCGTTAAAGGTCATCATTTAATTTGAGGCCATTTTAATTTGAAGTTAGCCTTGAAATCTTTACTCACAATAGTCACCTGTTTAATCAGTGTTTTTGAATATTACAACTGGTTTCCTTTGTTTACAGCTATTCTAAATGGTGTTATGCAATGTTTCATTAATTCCTTAGTTGTTTGTAGTTCATGCTTTATAGTTTGAGGTTCCTTTGGAATCCTTTCTTCGTGTTAAAACTTTGTAATTTGATGTAGTACATTCCAGGACCCTATTGCTAGAGGTTCTGTTTCCCAGAGGCAGGTAAGTGACAGTTGAGGTCAGACAGAAGCAAAAAACAAAAGGGGAGGGTGGATTTTCTAGTCATAAAGGACCACTGTCCAAATATCTGCTGTTAGGTTCTTAGCTCAGTAGTTGGAAGTGGAAAGGAGCCAGGAAGTGTGATTGTACTTCTGGGTCAACATCCTTCACCAGGAGTGGGGGGATAGCTGAGTCAATTCTTTCCTGTTTTCTGTCCCCATAAGTAGTATGTGTTTTTACTCGTACTGAAAATATTGGTCTTACCTATTTTGATAATTCAGAAGCATTTATTCCTCTGCATTTATTTCTCTTTTGAAATTGTCATGTCTCTTCCTGTAGAGAGTACTTCATGCTCCTTCCAGTGAAGTGTTTTTACAAAGTAGTTCTTCTTTTTCCTATAGTTAAGTTCCTTGTACCATTAAATGTGATTTCTCTTTTCTTTTTTGGGTAATTATATTTGTACTTGAGCCTAGATTGGACATTGTTGAATTCTATTTGAGCAGTGTGTTAGCCTAAAAAGGAACATCGGGTTTAGAGAACTCATCTTGGATCTAGACTGACCTTTGCCCTTTTCCTTTGGTCTGGTGCCTGTCCTTCCAGCCAAGTATTAATTCCTTATTTAATCCCAGGGAATTCCCCCCTCCCCCCATGAAGCTGTAAAGTGGGAGAAGAAATGCTACCTTGAGAGACATCCAGGAAATAGTTGGTTTCATCTTTCCTCAGTTTGCCTGGCTCTGGTGAGTTGGGAAGTGTTGACAGTCTTGAGCCCTCCTGGCAGAGAATAAAGATCAGAAAGAGAACTCAAGCAGGTGTCCTGGTCCTGACTTGCCTCGTTAGGGAGAATTCAGCTTTGTCTGTCTGGTTGGCAGGGCACACTTAAGTAACTGAGACCCAGCATTTCAGCAGTTTGCAGACAAAGTAATATGAGGGAACAGATGCAAGTGAGACCCAGCCTAGAGCTGAAGAGGTCAAGCGTTCACTTCACTTGGAGGAAAGAGAAGGAAGCAAGCCTAGGGCTTAGCAGGGTAAGTTACTTTCCCATCAATCTGTCTACTTAGTTCATTTTATAATTCTGTAAAGTATCATTTGAGGAAGTGTTAATCACAGATTAAGCAGCTAGTGTGGTCAGAATAGCAGTATTCTTTGTTGTTTTTCAAGACAGGGTTTCTCTGTAATTCTGGCTGTCCTGGAACTAGCTCTGTAGACCAGGCTGGGCTTGAACTCAGAAATCTGTTTGCTTCTGCCTCTGAGTACTGGGATTAAAGGTGTGCTCCACTACTGCCTGGCCAAAATAGCAATATTCTAAATGTATTATTCCCCCTTCTGCCTTTTCCCCACATTTGGGGGTTTTGTTCTTTGGTTTTTGAGTCTGGGCTCTAACTCATGGTCAGCCTGCCTCAGCTTCCTGAGCCCTGGATCAAGTGTTCATCGTCATGGCAGCCTTCCCTTGCCCTTTTCAAGGAGCCCAGTGACCAGTTCTACTAACCGCTGTCTTCCCACCACCATCCAAAAGATGTATTTGCTGATGGATTCAAGAAACTACAATGGGTTCTCCTGATCTGGAGACAGTGAGACTGTAACTGTATCTTCTGTGAAATATGGGACTTTTGTTAATGAGGAGGGAGAAAACGGGAGAATGCCATTAAGGAACGGGTTAATGATTTAGGTTAGACTCTGGAGAGGAAGGATGAGAATTTATCTAGATGCCAGCTTGCATTTCTGTACTCATTGGTGTTTTCTCTAAGTCATCAGGATGGCTAGAAGAAAAAGTTAAGTCATCTCTTTTATAGGTACAGTATAGGCTGAATGCTGGTTAAGTTCTGAGTGCTCACCACAGCTCTTTCTAGTTTCACCCTTCCATATCCTCTGGTGTTTTCCCTCCCTCCTTCGCTTTTCTCAGTTTATACCCCTTGAACTTGGAGGAGCCTGGGACTCTGGGAAAGCTAAAACCAAGGTCTAGGTCTGCAGTATACAAACTCAGAAATGGTTACACACACACACACACACACACACACACACACACACACACACACACACATTTAATGACCCAACTTCTCATTCCTACATTCTCACCTTCCTGTCAGAAAGCAAGTATGTTTATAACATAGGTCATCTGGATATGGACTGGTGTGCTGCTTTGGTTTCTGTCTAGTAATATCCTATGTATACACATTTCTGAGCATAAATCTCCCCTTGAAGGAAGGAATCCTTGAAAATGCATAAATGAAGCAGTATTTTTCTGACCTTAATTGTCTCCCACTATGGCAAAAGGTTATGGGCTAGTTTCAGGAAAATGCTCATTAGAAACTTTCGGATGTAAGACTGTACATCTGTCCAGTTAGACGTACTTTCACCTGGGGAATGGTTTTAGCATTTAAATGCTTCTCTTAGAATGCAGTAATTCTGGAACACACTAAAATAGGAGTATGTATGATGATTAAAAGTGGATAGCAGGGAGCTGGATATAGCTCAGAGTGCTTGCCTAACATTTATCAAGCCCTGGTTTCAATCCCCAGCCCTGCACATACTGGGTATAGTAGTGCATGCTTGTAATTAGAGGCACTAGCAAATGGGTGCAGAAGAATCAGAAGTTTATAACCATCTTTACACAGTTCAAGGTCAGCTTGGGCCTTGAACTGTGTGAAGACAGGTAGACTGGGAGTTGCTTGAAGGCCTTAGGTTTGATCCCTAGTATGATGGGAGGATGAATTACAGGCATAATCAAGTCAGTTCTTGGAAATGGGGTTCAGAAGTATAAAGAGAAAGTGCTCCCATATACTCTTTATACAGGGCCATAACTTGTAAAGCTTTGGACCATCAGTTTTCATTAGGTCCCATATTCTCACTGGTGTTGTATAAAGAATAGATGAGCTTTTATTGTCCTTTATGGACTCAAACAAGCCATTCACTCCGAGGTTGAGGAGAGATACTAGAAGGGTGGATGGAAACAAGGAAGGATGAGGAGAAAGAGTGCAAAAGAAAAATGGACATTGATTCCTCCATGGACCTCAGGCCATGGATTTATAAGAGCAGCATTTAAAAGATGGGTATGAGCTGAATGATTCTGGAAATATCTGGATTTTGCCACCTTTATACATTTTGCAGCTCCGTGATGGTTCTGGAGACATCCCTTTAACAAATCTGATTGCAAAGAGTCAAATGTCAGGCCATTTTTACAACAAAACATGATCCCTGATGTGAACTTTGTTACCTTGTTTTCAGTAGAACCAACTGCTGCCAGTGTTTTTATCCTTTCCTTGTCCCTGGAGACAGTAAACCTGGATATTAATAACTTTAGCCTCTCCATGTCTGCAGATCTCTTTATGTCTTAGGTCCCTTTTTTCCAAGTTGAGAAATTCACATATAACATGAAATTTAAAAATTTAAAAGTTAGGGGGTTGGGGATTTAGCTCAGTGGTAGAACGCTTGCCTAGCAAGCACAAGGCCCTGGGTTTGATCCTCAGCTCTAAATATATATATATATATATATATTAAAAGTTAGCAATTAAATGGCATTTAGTAGTCTGTTGATGTAGCTCAGTTGGTAGAGTGCTTGCCTGGTGTGTATGAAGCCCTGGGTTTGATTCCCATCCCTTATAAATCCAGTATGGGGGTGTCTATTTGTAATTGGAACACTCAGGAGATAGACACAGAAGAATCAAAATTTGAAATTCATTCTCCTTTCCATAGGAAGTTTGAGGCCAGCTTGGGATACTTGAAACCCTTTCAAAAAGTTTTTTTTTGCCGGAGCTGAGGACCGAATCCAGGGCCTTGTACTTGCTAGGCAAGCGCTCTACCACTGAGCTAAATCCCCAACTCCCTCAAAAAGTTTTTTTTGTTGTTGTTTTTTGTTGTTGTTGTTGTTTGTTGTTTTTGGTTTTTTGCTTTTTGAGACAGGGTTTCTCTGTTACTCTGGCTGTCCTGGAACTCACTTTGGGACCAGGCTGGCCTCAATCTCACAGGGATCTGCCTGCCTCTACCTCTACCACCACCCAGCTTTAATTAATTTATTTTTTTTAATGTTCACAGTGTTATAAACCTCTCTGTCTAGAGCTAAAACATTTTCATTCCTAAAAAACAAACAAACCACCTCCACGGAGGCAGTTATTCCTTGTTCCCTCTCCATCTAGCCCTGATGACTGTCGATCTATCTTCAAGTTTACTTTTCCGTTTTTTTTTCTTCCCTACATATAAATTCCAGTGTGTTCACCATTCATCCATTATTGGACCTTTAGTTGTTTCAAGTTGTTGACTGAACAGTTGTTGTGAGCATTCATATGAAAGCATGTATTAGGTAACCATTTTCAGTTATTTGGAGGTGCATACCCATGAATTGCAGCAGTATCATGTAGTAATTCTAAGTTATTTTACTTTTTCCTTCCTTCTTTGTTTTCATTTTGTGAGACACTGTATTCCTGGCTAGCCTCAAAATCACTGTGTAGTCTGGTCTGGTCTAGAATTTATGTCAGTCCTCCTGCCTCTGAAATACTGAGATTATAGGTGAGAGCTATACATGGCCCCTGTTCTCATTTCTTTTTTGAGAGCCATCTTTATGAGGGGATGAAAAGATTTTATTCTAGTTCTGATTGGTAATTCCTTAATGACCAGGGAACATTTTTTTGCTTCTGTTTATGTTCCATTTGCAAATATTCTTTAGAAAAATAATCTACTTAAATATCTTCTCTTTTTAATTCATTATTTTAATTTTTGAGAATTTTAGGCATGTATATAATATATTTTGATCAGATATATCTCTCATCCTTTCCCTCAACTTCTCCTGGACCCTCTGTGAGCGCGAGCACACACATACACACACACACACACACACACACACACACACACATACAACATGGCCCACTTTCAAATTCATTTCTTTTTAAAATAACCCATTGAGACCAATTAGTAGTGCCTGTATATGTTTGGGTGTGGAGCCATCCATTGGAACATGAGTAAACTTCCAGTGACCACACTCTTATCAGACCTCCTGAACTTCTTCCCACATATGCTGAAATTTTGCCTAGCTTGATCTTCCTTTGATCTTGTGCAGGTAACCACAATCTATAATTTTATGACTACAACACCATGTCATGTCCAGAAGACAGCAGTTTTATGTAACTCCTCCTCATCTTGAAGTTTTTATATCCCCTCCCACTCCTTTCCCCATCCAGTGTTCCCTGAATCTTGGTGGGTTAGGGTGTGATACAGATGACAGTTGCCCCTTTTAGGCCTGGGCACTCAAGTTCACATATTCTTAGCACTTAAACCAGTTATGAGTTTCTCCATTAACTACTGTGCATTGTGAAGTTTCTCTAACCAGGGTTCAGAGCAGTACAAATCTATGGGACTAAATGAAAACATTAGAAAACAGTTTGACAACGTGGGAATTTAGCAAAATAGCAATACTAGGTTTCCCTAGACTCTATGAATTGCCCACTCAGGCTTTTGACCAGGTTTACAGTACCAAGCATGAATTCCTTCTTGTGGAGCTGGCCTCAAATACAATCAAAAAGCAGTTAGTTCCTCCATAATGGCCATGCCATCATTTTACCTTGAGTGAGCACATCTTGTAATTTTAGCAATTAGAGCCTAGCACTGGGTAAGGCCATTGATGTTTTTCTCCCCCCACAGACCACAAAGCACCCCTGGGACTATGAAAGCTAGCCGGCAGAGAGATTCCTAATCAGTACTATATGTCTTGTATCCCACATATGTATTGTCTTCATCTGTAGGGCTTCGACATCAACTTAAATATAATTTGCCTATTTTTTTTTTGTTGTTGTTTTGTTTTTTTGAGACAGGGTTTCTCTGTGTAGCTTTGGAGCCTATCCTGGAACTCACTCTGTAGACCAGGCTGGCCTTGAACTAACAGAGATCCGCCTGCCTCTGCCTCCCGGAGTGCTGGGATTAAAGGCGTGCGCCACCACCTCCAGGCGGTAAAGTCATTTTTAAATTAGCATTTACCATTCCAATTTTAGTATGTGTCCTGCTGAAGTAAGCAAATACACACACACACACACACACACACACACACACACACACACACACACGTACACATATGATTTATTTTTATTTCATGTGCATTGATGTTTTGCCTGCATGTTGTGCCTTTGGATGAAGGTGCTGGATCCTTTGGAGTTACAGACAGTTGTGACCTGCCATGTGGGTTCTGAAAGAGCAGTCAGTGATCTTAACCACCAAGTAATCTCTCTAGCCTCTGCTTTTACTATATTTTTGCCTTTCTGGTGCTCATTTTGTATTGCACTTACTGTATATTTCTTAAGTTTATTGCTTACAATTTTTTAAGCAAATTTAATGCACTTTATTTTTGGTTAACTTATAAGTTTGGTTTTGTTGTTGCTGTTGGGACAGAATCTCATTGTGTAGTCCTAACTGTCCTGTAGCTTGCTGTATAGACCAGGCTGGCCTCAAATTCACAGAGATCTGTCTGTCTTTGCTTCCTGGGTTCTGGGATTATTATGCATGTAGTACTACTTTGTTCTTTGAAAAAATTGTTTTTAATTACATTTATTTATGTGTGTGCCTATGCATGTACATGTATGTATATGCACAGAAGTCAGAGAACACCTTCCAGAAATTAATTTTACTTTGATCACATGGGTTCCCAGGGTCAAATTCCAGTTGTCAACCTTGACAGCAAGCATCTCTACTTACTGAGCCACCTTGGTGGGCACACTGTTTTTTCTTTAAAAAATAAAATTAAATTAAAAACAGCATGAAATACAAAACCAATGCCTCTACTCCAAATAAATTATGGTTGTTTTTTTTAAAAAAGCAGGTGGAGAGATGCTCAGCAACACTTACCTGCTGTTCTTCCAGAGGACCTCAGTTTGGTTCTCAGCACCTACATGGTAGCTCACAACTGTCTGTAACTACAGTTCTAAGGATCTGATGCCCTATTCTGGTCTCCTCAACACCTGGCATGCACACAACACAAATGTGCAGGAAAAACACAAACATAAAAATAAATCTTCTAAAGAAACTTCAGCCAAGGGTTGAAGTGGCTCAGTGAGTAAAAGTGCTTGCCCAGCAAGCTTAATGACCAGAATCTTAACCCTGGAATCCAAGTGAAAAGCCCAATCATGGGCCAAGTGGCAGTGGCAGACGTCTTTAATCCCAGCACTCAGGAGGCAGAGCCAGGCAGATCTCTGTGAGTTCGAGGCCAGCCTGGACTACAGAGAGAGATCCAGGACAGGCGCTAAAACTACACAGAGAACCCTCCACCACCACCACCAAAAAAAAAAAAAAAAGCCCAATCACACATCCATAGTTCCTTGCTTTTAGGCCAGGATGGGAGGTAGTGACAGGAGAACTGCCTGAACAATTGTGGGCCCCCTAGCCTGGAGGGCACAGTGAGGCCCATAACGAGAGATCCTGCCTCAATGAGGTGGAAGTCCAGAAAAGACTCCACAAGTTGTTCTTGACATTCCACATACACATTGCAGTATGCATGTATCTACATCTATACACAGACATGTAAAATAAGTTCTTTAAAAGTTCAAGATGGGGCTGGAGGTTAAGAGCACTGACTGTTCTTCCAAAGGTCCTGAGTTCAATACCCAGCAACCACATGGTGCCCTCTTCTGGCCTGCAGCCATATATGCAGGCAGAACATTGTATACACAATAAATAAATGAATCTTTAAAAAAAAAAAAAAGTTCAAGATAATATTAGTCCCATTTATCTTAAGTAATGGTATTGTTTGGAGGACAAGCATCAGCCAGATATTATGGCAGGCAACAGATCCCAGTTAACATTTTCTATTTTTAAACCATCATTAAAGAAAATCCTATCTAGAGTTACACCATCTTTATGTTAGGACTGAAACCACGTCATTTTGATTCATATGTTCCCAGTAAAAAACTGGTAATTACTTAAGTTAGCCTAGATATGCTTAACTATTCTGCATCCCTGTCATAAAGATTTTACAGTTTCTGGTCTCTGTTCATCTTACTTGCTTTTGAGTGATTTCATATAGTCTTTGATGTACTTCTTGTAGACTCTAGATGAAGCTGGTTCATCACTGTCAGCACCAGTGATTACAGGGCTTTAAATACCTTTCTTTTGGACCTTCAGTGTTACCTTTTTTTTTTTTTTTTTTAAGGTTTTTCAAGACAGGGTTTCTCTGTGTAGTTTTGGTGCCTGTCCTGGATCTTGCTCTGTAGCCCAGGCTGGCCTTGAGCTCACAAGAGATCCACCTGGCTCTGCCTCCCAAGTGCTGGGATTAAAGGCGTGTGCCACCACAGTGTTTACCTTTTATCCCGCTGACCATCTTGCCCTCTACTCCTGTGTCATAGAACAGCTTGTCATGGCTGATGAGGTCCTAGTGGATGATCATGATGGTGACTAGATCCACAGCACTAGTTTAAAAGGAGCTCAGCGAAGGACAGACAGTGTGCCAGGGCAGCCAGAGCATTACACGTGGAGAGGAGAGCCAGCAGAACGGGCTGATGCCAACAATTTATAGCTTGTCTCCAAACTAGGTGAGGTTAGCCAGTTTTCCATCTACTGCTAACTTTGGATACCCAAAAACTTGTGTTGCTTTTTATTCTTTTTAAAGTTAATTTAGCAGTCTGTGTGCTGAGACAGATAGGTGGCACACAGCTGGGCTACATAAGAATCTGCTTCAAAACAAATTACAAAAGATTCTATGTGTTTAATATATTAATATATTATGAGAAGTCCAGAGTCTGTTTAAAGGGTAAAGGAATTTATTAGGGAGGAAGACTCACTACAGCATGGGAGATTTATCATAGGGTCCTGGAAATCTGTGGTACAGTCCAACACTGTTCTTCTGCCTGGGTCTGTCTCAACATCCAAGCCCACGAGGGAGATAAGAGAGTGGCTTACATGTGTCTCAGGTCTTAAGGGTAGCCTGAGCCATACCCTGGGGCAGGTAATTCAAGGTAGACAGGACAGTTAACCTGCTATATCTCTAGTGGTGGTGCTCCAAGGTCATAGATAGACAAGTTATCCACTACATTAAGACATTATTTCTAAAAAAGAGACTAGGGATGTAGTTCACATGATATAGTGCTTATATAGTATTCACAGATGTGGTCCTAGCACTTGAGAAATGGAGCTAGAGGATCATGAATTCAATGTCATCCTCAGCAACATAATGAGTTCAGGACCATCCTGGTCTATATGACCTGTGCCCTCCCACTTCCCCCGAAAGTCAAACATAGACAAGTCTAGGGGCTATTTTGATCAACCCAGTTCCTACCCACTGCTTCTTTAAGGGTTTTGTAATTCCTTACTTTGTACATTTATTTACCTGTATATAGAGCTTCATATATCACACACATGCATAAAGTATATTGTATGTAATTCTCATGTTTTTGTTTTCATTTTTGTTTGAGAGGGGGTCTTGCTATGCAGCCCAAGCTGACCTGGAACACTCTGTGTATTCCTTAGCTTACGGAATACTAGTATTATAGAAGTGAGCCACCATGTGCCCAGTGGTCTCCTCTATTTTTTGTAACTGCTTATAGCAGTAAGTAATCCATAACTAATAAATTTTCTCTTAGCCAGGCCTCAGAGACTTGTGTGAAGTAAAAGGCCAGGCATCTGAAAACATGTGTTTATTTTATCAAATTCCTGTTTAGCAACTGATCCCCAAGTTCTTTGGACATGGCTCCACGTTCACAGCGGCGAAAGCACAAGAAACCCCCACCAGTGACTCCTATGGTTGTAATCCCACCCACAGAAGTGTCTCCAGAACCCCCAACCTTCTCAAAACCTGACCCTAGCATTGACGCACTTGGCTTTACTTCCTTGGACAATAATGTACCAGGTCTGTCCCAGTTGATCCTTCAAAAGCTGAACATGAAGAGCTACGAGGAATATAAGTGAGTGACCAGTCTGTGGAAGGGCTCAGTGTCTGGTGCCGGCATATCAGAAGATGGGAGAGTGTCATTGGAATTTCTCATTCTGACCTTTGTCAGCTGTATTAGTATAGAAGAGACATAAGTGCTTAAGAAAAATGGGAGTGGGATACATTTTAGATTATATAAAAGTCCATACAAAGTGGAGAAGATGCAGAAGAGCTTGGGGAGATGCTCTTCCCTGTTGCCTTTCGTACTATCTCTACAGGTTGGTGGTAGACGGGGGAACCCCAGTATCCAGCTTTGGATTTCGGTGTCCACAAGAAATGTTCCAGAGGATGGAGGACACGTTCCGATTCTGTGCTTCCTGTAAAGCACTCCCTTTTGACCTTTCAGACCACAAGGTTCTCCGACACTGTAAGAGGTGACTTGTGGGGTGCTAGTGGGGGAACATTCAGAAATAACCCTATACTAAGTCCTCCTTCTAAGAGGAACAACCCTAAGGGTTGTTTGTTTGTGTTTGGTTTGCTTTCAGAATTAATATTTCCTCATTTTGTGTTGTCCCAGTTTTTATCCTGTTTATTTTTGGTATTGTGGGAGATGAAATAGCAGACACTCTTCCCACTTCCTTCCTGAATACACATTTGTTCTGAGAAGGTTGAGGTGGTCAGTCACACCTGTTAAGAGAAAGCATCAACGGTCTTTTTTTTTTCCCTGAAAGAAGTGAAAAACCTAAGTTTTAGACAGGTGGAGATGGGGCAGCACTCTGTCTGAGAACTGCATTCCTAACCCCTGTTGCTTCACCTGCCAATGTGGCTCCCACATTGGCATTGCTACCTGTCATTTTTCTCCACACCATCCTCACCTGTGCATTGGCCTTTCTTTGAAGGTGCAGGTATCCGGTCTCCTTCCCTGAACACATGCAGTCACCTGTCTGATACAGGGGTGTGTTTCTTTGGTTCATTCTCACAGATGCAGAAATGTCTATTACTGTGATACAGAGTGTCAGAGGTCAGATTGGCCAGCACATAGGAAGGTTTGTCAAGTGCTCCGTCTTGTGGCTGTGGATCGCGTCATGGAATGGCTTCTGGTTACAGGTAGAGTAGGGATATTAGAAAACTGTATCTTAGTGATAATTGTTGGTTGTAGTTAGAAAAAAAATAAAAGCATGTTGTTTTAAGGGAAAAATAAGAAACTGTGGCAAAAAATGGGGATACTTGTAGTTACTGATTGGCAGAATAAATATGAAATATTGAGGAGGGAATTTTGAAGCCAAGGAAGGATTTGCTGTTTATTTTTTAAATTATGGGTATTTGAGTATGGGTTTGTGCACGAGTGCAGTACCCCTCAAGGCTGGAAGAAGGCATGGAATCCCCTAGAGTTGGAATTACAGACAGTTGTGAGCCCCTCAATTTGGCTGCTGGGAACTGAACTTAGGTCCTTTCCAAAAACAGTGTGCCCTCTTCTTTCCAGCCCTGTTCACTTTCTCCTTCTGCCCTACAGGTGATTTTGTCCTGCCCTCAGGACCTTGGCCATGGCCGGCGGAAGAGATACAGGATTGGGATGCCTGGTTTTCTATGAGGGGTTTACAGCTAGAGGCTACACTGAATGCTGTTGTAGATAGCCATGCTATGACCATGCTTTGGGCCAATCTAGGAAGGCCACGACCAGAACCAGATGTTCTGCACAGCTCTTTGAAGCGGTTGATGACAGATGTTTTATCACGGCCTTTGACCCTGGGCCTAGGGCTTCGGACTCTGGCCACAGATGTTGGGAAGACTGGCGGAAGCACATTGCATGTAGTTGGTGCTTCCCATGTGGAGACGTTTCTCATTCGTTCTGGAGATTATGATGAGCTTGGCTACATGTTTCCTGAGCACCTTGGCCTCCATGTAATCATGGTGGGTGTGGATGTGGGCACTAACCTTTTACAGAGTTCTTCGCCTATGCCCCTGGAGCCTGGAACAATTCAGCTTAGTGGCTACAAGGCTCTGTATCATGACTTCTGGGAAGAGCAGATAGAGACTAGGAATCTAGCCCATCCAGATTTGGTGGCTGCATTCCATCCAGGTAAGAGCTGATTCAGAGAAATACTGAGGAGCTGATAATTCTCCACCCTGCACTTAGTATGTTTTAGTTAGGGTTTCTGTTGCTGTGATGAAACACTATGACCAAAAGAAAATTGGGGAGGAAAGAGTTTATTCGGCTTATACATCTATCACTGAAGGAAGTCAGAACAGAAATTCAAGCAGGCAGCCAGGTGGTGGTGGCACATAATTGGGAGGCAGAGCCAGGTAGATCTCTGTGAGTCAAGGCCAGCCTGGTTTACAGAGCGAGATCCAGGACAGGCACCAAAACTACTCAGAGAAACCCTGTCTCGAAAAACCAAAAATAATAATAATAATAATAATAATAACAAACCTAAAAAAAAAAAAAAGATTGAAGCAGGGCAGGAGGCAGGAGCTGATGCAGAGGCTATGAGAGGGTGTTGCTTACTGGCTTGCTCTCCAAGGCTTGCTCAGCCTGCTTTCTTTCTTTCTTTTTTTTTTTTGGAGCTGAGGATCAAACCCAGGGCCTTGCGCTTGCTAGGCAAGTGCTCTACCACTGAGCTAAATCCCCAACCCTTTTTTTTTTTAAATATAAGAAAAACTGTATACAAAAGTACAATAATTATATATCATATATACAAGTAATAAATACCTAAACAATGACTAGTCCATTTGCATTTCACAAATTCAGAGAAAATAATTCCATTATCTATCCTATTTTGGTAAGTCCAAAATGTACCTGATTCACTTTCTATCCTAACTTATATTACTAACAGTACTATCTTATAACGTCTTTCAAATTTATACACTTACTCTTTAGTGAGTTTCTTTTCAAAAATTCTTTTTTTTTTTTGTATTTAGATATATTTATTTATTAAAATATTTTCATTTTACATATCAACCCCAGTTCCCCCTCCCTCTCTAAAATTCTTAACAAGGAAAACTATAACTATCTAAACTTTAACTGTAACTATCTAATCTTCAACTTCCTCAGAGACCCAAGAAGGAAATATTTCCTAACAAAAATAAAAACAGGAAGTGCACACAAACAGCTTCCAAAAAAAAAAAAAAAAGTGAAAAAGTGAGTTGACAGAAACAGCCAGCTGCCTGGACAGTCACCCAAGGTTTCTCCGCAGTGTTGGGCCATCATCTACAGCCTATATCCGCCTGCTTTTTATAGAACCTATGACCACCCACCCAGGGATAGCCCCACCAACAATGGGCTGAGCCTTCCCCCATCAACCACTAATTAAGAAAATGCCTTACAGCCTGATTTTTTTTTTTTAGATTTATTTATTTATTATGTATACAGTGTTCTGCCTGCATGTATGCCTGCAGGCCAGAAGAGGGTACCAGATCTCATTGTAGATGGTTGTTGACCACCATGTAGGTGCTGGGAATTGAACTCAGGACCTCCGGAAGAGCAGCCAGTGCTCTTAACCTCTGAGCCATCTCTCCAGCCCCAGCCTGATCTTATGGAGGCATTTTCTCAGTTGAGGTCCCCTCTTTTCAGATGACTCTAGCTTGTGTCAAGTTGACATTAAACTAGCCATGACACCTTAGATCTGTTTTCATTTGGTCTTAATTCATTTCTTTTGATCTTCATTAAATACAGTATAATGACAAACTTGGTTGATCATTTCCCATACATACTATCTTGGTTCACAATCTTTTATTGAAGAACTTGGGTAGTTCATGATGGTAAGAACTGGGGATGAACACCATGAGGGTTGAGTAGATAAAATCAAAGGACTGTCATGCTCTTGGGCTATACTTCAGCCTTCCTCCCATCTCTTCACATTCCCATTATTGTTCTTCAGGTTTCCATGCCTCCCCAGTCTTGATGGAAGCTTGGCTCCCTACCCTGCTGCTACTTCGTGACTATGCGATCCCAACATTGATTACTGTTTACAGGTTTTTTACCTATTTCTATTTGTGACCTTTTCCTGACTCACTTTTTCCTATACACAGATGAACCCATTTTGATTCCCCTTGCCCATCTGTCTTAGGAAGGTGTTCTTCCTTCTTGCATGTGGCTCTAAAACAAATTTCTGGGAACAATCCTTTATTACATAATCTGAAATTTGGTGAGACACTTGAGGGGTGGAGGAGATAACCCTTCCCTAGTACATCTTTAGAAAATTTTTGGGATTGATCATGAATTGCCATGCACTTGAGCAATTTATACTCCCTTATAATTACTAGAGAGATTTTCCTTCTCTCTTCCCAGCCAACAGGAATTGGAAGCCTCTTTGCAGATTTTGGTGAACTTGGATACACACATCATTGCTTGTGGAGCTAATCCTTTCACATCCCTCAAACCTGAACAGGTCTATTCTAACCCCAATAAGCAGCCAGTATACAGCAGTGCCTACTACATCATGTTTCTTGGAAGTTCCTCCTGCCAACTAGATAAGAAGCAATTACAAGAAAAAGCAGATGATTTTTCAACATTTGAACCAAATCCTACCCGAATACCTGGAAAATAGAAGCTTAATCAAATCACCCTGTTGATGTCCAGTTGTTGCCAGCTTTGAAACCTACTGAATTTTATTCATAGTCCAAGAAAAGATTCTAAACCAATGAGAACTCAGTATGACATGACTCCTTTCTGGTTTTTCCCTGGTCCTAGTAATCGAACCCAAGGCTTTGTTTACCACTGAGTTGTAGCAGGAATCTTAACAGTTCTTATTAATAAATCAAACCTGAGGCCAGTTATTGGAGTGAATGCTGGAAGATCAGAGAAACAGAACAAGCCACAGTTACCTCACCTTGCCAGTTCCTCAGCTGATCCTGTTTCCTCAGACTGGAAACTTCTGTGTCTTCATACCAATGGCTCTCTGCTGAACTGCTGCTCGAAAGCCTGAATTCTTAACCAGCCAAAATGCTTCTAGTTTCTGGTCTTCACGCCTTATATATCTTTCTCTTTCTGCCATCACTCCCTGGGATTAAAGGCGTGCGCCACCACTGCCTAACCTCTGTGTTTAATATTGTGGCCATCCTGTTCTCTGACCGCAGATAAGTTTATTAGCATGCACAATATTTCAGGGAACATAATACCACCACACTGAGTTACATTCCTAGCCTTCTTTTGTAATTGTTTGAGTAGCCAAGGCTGGCCTTGAATTTACCAACACCTGCCTCAGCCTCACAAGGGGGGGTTACAGGCCTGTACAAGTTTGATTTAACATATCTAAACGTTAGCTATAGTAGGCACATGCACACACCTGTGTGTGTGTGTGTGTGTCTCACTGCTTTTGCCACAGCCTCCAACAAAGCTGGAACTATGTATGCGTTTGCCACTGCACCTGGGTATGTTGGGGCTTCCTAAGTCACTTGTTTTCTGTTTGCAGTCAAATATGACTCACCTGAACAAAGACCTTAACATTAGAGGACTCTTTCCTGCCAAGGGAATGATTAGCATCAGATATCTGTTTGGACTGCATCCTGTCCTTATCATTCCCAGGATTAGGAAATCCACAGCCGTTCATTCTTAGAGCCTTGCCATGACCATAACTTTGTTTCCCCCAACAGACATATGGACTCTTTTTTGTTGCTTTTGTTTTTTGAGACAGGTTTCTCTGTATGGCCTTGGCTGTCCTGGAACTCACTCTGTAGACCAGGTTGGCAGAGGCAGGGAGAGCTCTATAGGACAGGCTGAAGAACAGACTTTTCAACAAAAGTTGCTGGGATAATTGGACAGCCACATGCAAAAGAAAAAGTTGGAGCCCCAATTCGTGTGATATAAAATGAATTCAAGCTGAGTTGTGGAATGTGCCTATAATTCCAGGACAAGGCAGGTATGGCAGGAGGTTCAGGAATTGGAGGCTCTCCAGGCTGTACAGCAGCAGGGCTAACGACGAGAAGACCCAGTCCTCAGGAGGCAGAGGCAGAAGAATCAGTTCAAGCTCACGGTGGCATTGCAAGTCTGAGGCCAGCCTCAGCTATATGAAGACCTAGCCTCAGACATTCCTTAAAATGGTTCACAGATCTAAAGAACTTACATGTGTAAAAGAAAATACAAGAGTAAATCTTCATAAACTTGTATGTTTTCTTAGATTATTATACCAGAGGCACAAATGTTGGCTATTCGTGCTGACTTGGGCAGCCGGGTGAGGGGGGATCGGCTTTCTCTGCACCCACACAGACTCCCCCTGTAGGCCCTGCCACCCCTGGAGATCCCCAGCAACCAGCCTCCACCCTCAAGACTACTCTAGCAGCAGGCCTGTAATGGCCTTCTCAGCCCCTGGATGAGGGGGAGTGGCCAGGTCCCACCCTACAGAAAAAAATGCCCAAGATCAGCCACAAAATTCCAACAATCCCTGAGCTTGCCCCTAGATCGGGCCATATAATCCCCCCAATTCCAGGCCACCCTGGATAGCTCCTGGACCCCACCCCACCCCCGAGAAACCTTATATAAATCCTGCCTTCTGCTCAGTTAACTGCTGCTCACACCTCCTCCTGTGCCTTTCCCATTAAATCTCTTATGTGAGATTTGTTGTGCAATGTGACTTTGTGGTATTCCTTGGCTCCCAGCTGCCAGCATACCTTTCCCTCAGAGCTGTAACACAACAAATAAAAACAGAAAAGTTAGATTATCTTATTTTAAATTTTATGTTTCAGATATCATCAAGAAAGTCAAAGTGCCTTGGGGCAGTGAGCCCAGTGGTTAATGGGCCTTGCAGCCAAGCTTGAAAAACATGGTTGCATTCTCAGAACCTACAGAGTGGAAAGGGAGAAATGTCTTCCCCCAAACTGACCTCTGACCTCTACATGTGTCCACCCAAATACATACATATTACACAAATAGACACTTTAAAAAAAGAAGTGTGTGTAGTGGAGTTGGGAGTGTGCTGAAGTGTGAAGGCACTTCCTTCCACACCTGACCTAAGTACTTACTTACCTCAAAAGCCTTAAAATCTGAATTCCATCTCAGGGAACCACATGGTAGAGGAAGAGAACCCATTCCTGCAAGTTGTGCCAGGCCTACATACGCAAATACCTGTTTTTGTTGTGGAAGTGAAGGGCATGCTGGGGAGATAGCTCAGTCGTGTGGAAATGCAAGCCCATCATTTAGCGCCAATCCCAGGAGCCAATCCCAGGAGCTCACCGTCCAGCTGACCAGCAGTCTGGGTGAGACCATACTTAAAAAAAAAAAAAAGATGAAAGGTTGACCTCTAACCTCCACTCACCGCGTCACGGTGCATTTTGTAGGTTCTTTACATATACCTGCCTCAAATATTTAGTTCTAGAGTGAGTTTAACGCACTAATGAACAAGTAGAACCCTGGTTCAACTCCCTTCTGCTTAGTTTTGCCTAATTCTGCTCCAGTTCCGTCTACCCAGAATTCCCCATAACTAGTCACAGTGGGCAAACCTCGGGGCCCGAAGCCCCGTGTCCCTCGGAGCCCCTCCGCACCGGCCCCTCGACCCGGAGGGACCAAAAGCTGCAGCGGCTTCCTCGGTTTCCCAGGACCACCAGGGGTGCGGCAGACACCCGAGCCCTGAACACGGGGTCAAAGCCGCTGAGCCACCTGGGTCCAGCCCGGGCTGGGGGCGGTCCGGGCGGCCGGCATCCTCGCACCGCCCCGGCGCCACGCCCTCCGGCCCTCCCTGGCTCCATATTGCGGGAGAGCGGGCCGGGCCGTGACGCCGTTCCCGGTTCAGGTGAGGACTCGCACCCCCTCCCCTTGCGGTTCTCCCGCCCGCCAGTCAGCTCGTTTCCAGTCTGCGGTCTGGCCTTCGTGCCGGAGTGGTGGTGAAGCCCCGTTCGGGTTGCAAGCGGGCTGGGCCTCCGGGTGGAGGAGACTCGGGCGCGTTTCGGGTGCCGGGGTGGGTTGGGCAGGCTTGCCCCGCGTGCGAAAGGACCGGGAAGGCTTGGCAGAGTGAGGATGCCGGGGAGCAGCGGCACCCCGCTCTCGGTCAGGTGGAGGGCTTGAGGACGGAGGGTGGCCCTGGAGAAGCGCCTCCCGGGAGGCCGAGCAAGAACCGCACGGCAAGCCGGGTCTGGCTAGTGACCAGACTTTTTGGTGACACAGCAAATTTAGGGGAATTTATGCTGTGCTTGATGACACCTGGGACAGAATTCACAAGCCTGGGATGTAAGCTCGGGCTTACAATTCTCAGAAACTATTCTAGGAAGTAACATTCTAGGTTTCATCCCTGGACCCTGATCCGCATCGGAGGTGTCCTGGTAACAGCCCGAGGAAACCGAGGTGCAGGGGGGGGGTGCAGAGGTGCACGCGGTATCGTACTGCTACCCATTACAGTCCCTAATTGCTGCTAGGTGATAGCCGTTCTGATAAGGTACTCTGTCCCAATTACAGTACAAGTATCACGAGCTGCCAGTCAGACAAGGAAAACATTAGAAGCAGGTGGGAAGAAATAATTTTGCCCCTGCAAACTTCAGCCGCCTCTCAGTCCTCACGGTTGAGTGGAAGGCTACCTACCCACGCAGAGGGAGGTCTGGCCCTGTTTCCGCGTTATTTATCCCGGTCGGTGATGGCTTTAAATGGCCCTTCCGGAACCTAGAAGCGGCTTTTGGAAAACTGCATCGGCCCTTGCCTATTAGGTCACATTTCCTGTTTCTCCTCCTCCCTCTCCCTCCCTCTCCCTAGGCTGCTTGTGTTCCTAGGCCTCTTGCCAGTTGAGACACTCACGTCGAAAGACCCACCCTTTTGCTAGCTGACTCACTGGGTGGAGATGGTTTGGAGAACCAAGAATGAATTTCCCAAGTTTTCCAAAGGTTGTTTGTAACGCAGAATGCTAAAGGGAAACAAGCGTCAGTTCACTCATTAGAGACCTGTTACTTGAGCAGAAGTGAGTCGTTTGTGGAGTCACCCTGGGGTTTGTCTAGCTTTTTACAAAAACTTTGAAGTCTGCCTTTTGAGGTGATCGCTTGAACAGTGTTTAAAGAGGCTAAAGGGGCTTTGAGAAGTAAGCTGCTTTGTCGTTATCCCCCAGCTCTCTCCCAAGGATGCTGCTATGCTTTTCTGCTCCAGTTGTGACCTTTCAGTGAGATTGTCTGCAGACAGAAGAAAGTGGGTCTCTTTCTTTACCCAGATACTCACAACTACCTATGCAGTTTTACACCTTGCCTTAATGTGTGTGGTAGATGGTTTTATTTTTAAAGCTACTGCATTTTAGAAGGTGAATAGCACTTTATGAATATACATGTGTTTTACTTGTCTTAATGTTTACATGATCTTTTGACAGCTCTTCATATTACATGTTAGTATAATGAATAGCCCATATCTACATGAATGTGCATTTGTGAAGGTATTCCTATGACCTGTATAGAAATGGAATTTCATTCTAGTACTTAATATTCTTCAAAATGCACAGAAATTATTGTTTCAGTTTTTCATATCCTAGTACCTAGATAGTATTTGATTGGTTGATTGGTTTTTGTTTTGTTTTGAAAATCTTGGTATAATTCCTCTAGGCCCTTAAAGTAGCTAAAAATGAAGGGCTAGAAGTTTTTCATTAGAGTAAACATTCTTCTGTCTCTGTGTGTACATGCATGTGTGTGCAAGCTCATGAGCTGGTGCACATGCCACAGTGTGCATGTGGTGGAGGTCAGAGGAGAATCATGGGTGTGGGTCTCTTGTTTCTGGTCATGTCCACATGATGGCCTGGAAACTTGTGGGAATTCTCCTGTCTCCACCTCCCATCTCACCATAGGGTGCTGGGATTAGAGACTTGAGCTTCCTCGCCTAGTTTCTGGGGATCTGAACTCAGACCTTCAGGCCTCTGTAGCAAGCACTTGAGAGTACTCTCTCCCTCCTTCCTCCTCCCTCTCCTTCCTCCCTCCTTACCTTTGAGCTACAGTCTCAGCCTTGTAACCTTTTTAAGAGTCCAGACAGTTCTGCCTGGGGGACTAGGCCTGGCTGATGGGAAACACTTACCTGCAGGTCTGAGGGCTGCAGCTGGATCCCAAGAAAAAAGCCAAGCAGGTGTGCGGCCCTCCTCTAATCCCTCCTTATGGGAGGCAGAGACCAGTCAGATTTAGCTAGACTAACTGAATCCAGTGGCATTCAGAGGGAGCCCCTGCCCCAGTAAACAAAGTCGACAATGACCAAGAAGACTCCCGACATCAATCTCTGGTCTACATACAAATGCACATGTACACACACATTTGAATCTAAGTGTACTACACACATACAAAAAATATATATATTCTTCTTCATGAGGAAGGAGAATATTTTTCTTTTTTTAATTAACTTTTTTTCCTTTATTTTACAAACCGACCACAGTTTCCTCACCCTCCTCTTCTCCCAACCCCTCATGTACCCCAAACCCCCATCCACTCCTCCATCTCCATTCAGAAAGGGGCAGACCTCCCATGGGCTTGAACAAAGCATGGCACATCAAGTTGAGGTAGGACCGGGCTCCTCCCCCTGCATCAAGGCTGGGCAAGGTAATCCAGTATAGGGAGCAGGTTCCCAAAAGCCAGCTAAGCTCCAGGCACAGGTCCTGATTTCACTGCTAGGAACCTTATAAACAGATCAAGCTACACAACTGTCACACACATGCAGAGGGCCTAGGTCGGTCCCATGCAGGCTCCCTAACTGTTGGTCCAGAGTGAAGGAGAATTTCTTAAACATTATTTCACACATTATTTTCTGATTTTTTTCCCCTTTTAATCCTGATCTCTTTCATTTGGCCCCCCAACTGTCCTTTGGCCCTTCCTCCTGACAGAAATCAAGGACAAAGAAGAAGGAAAGGAAAAAATTTAACCTTTCAGGTTTTTAGACACAGATCTTTGGTTTCCAAGTAATTGAGACCAGACTGAGTCATTTTTCTTATTATCTTACTGTCTCTGTGGGCACATGCATGTGTTCATGTTTCTTGTACGTGTGTGTGCAATGTAGAGGCCAGAGGACATGAGATGTCCTTCTCTACTGCTGTCCATCTTATTTTTTGAGTCAGAGTCTCTCTCTGAACTCAGTACTCTCACCGGTTGCTTAGACTGGCCAGTGAGCTTGTGGGACTCATCCCGCCCTCCTCCCCTAACATTGGGGTTGTGGGCGTGTGCCGCCTGCCACACCTGGCTTTTTTTGTTTTTGGAGCTGAGGATAGAACCCAGGGCCCTGCGCTTGCTAGGCAAACGCTCTACCTCTGAGCTAAATCCCCAACTCCACACCTGACTTTTTACGTGGATGCTGGGGGCTCAGAATTCAGATTCTGATGATGTGTGGCAAGCAGTCTATAGACTGAGCCATTTCCCCAGCCTTAGTCTTTCTTGGTGTCTTATAACTTTGATATTGCATGTTCTCAATTGTAGCTTCTTTCCGATGGTCATGTCATAAGGGGCACTACAGTAGCACACTTATGATCACACCCGCCTTCACTGGGCACACAAAAAGCTGGATGCTTTTCCCTTGACTTTCATGAGCATCTAGGCCACCTACTTATTACAGAGTGACCTTCCATAAGACTTGAATTGAGGTGGGTTTGTTGTCTTTTGATGGTGGGGAACCTGAACCAGGCCCTATGCATTGTATGTGTTACAGCCCCGATCTGTACCTCTCCTTCTTGTTTGCAGTCTTGAGGTAAAAGAAGTAGAAATCATTTATGTCTGCATTGAGAAGAAGAAACACCAAAAAGATATTTTAAATTTTATCATTAGAAAGTAGACCCAGAAATGTCAAAAATATCCTAGTCCCAAAGTATAATAAACATTAACTCAGAGGTTTTGTTGGAAATGCAGACTCTGAGGCTGATGAGGTGGTTCGAGGGTAAAGGCGTGCCCTAGTTTGGTTTCTGCTGTTGGGATAATGACCGTGACCGAAGTAACTGGAGGGGAGTGGGTTTAGTTCGTCTTCCACGTCCAGGTAGTGGTCCATCCTGAGAAGTCAGGGCAGGAACTCAGCAGAGGAACCTGAAGGGAGGGACTGATGTGGAGACTGAGGAGGAGTACTGCTTACTGGCTTGTTCCTCCTGACTTGCTCACTTTGCTTTCTTACACGGTGCAGGGCCACCTGCCCAGGGATGGCACTGCCCACAGTGGCCCTTCCGCACCAACCGTCAGTCAAGGGCATGCCCCACAGACTTCCTATGGACCAGTCTGATGCATTTTCCCAGTTGAGGTCCCTCTTCTTGGACGACTCTAGCCTGTGTCGAGTTGATAAATAACCAAGACAGTGTGTTTGCTGCCACGCCTGACAACTCAGATTTGATCCCCAGAGCCCACATGATAAAATGAGAAAATCTACTCCTTCAGTCGGCTACTGTGTGAGACCCTGTTTCAGAAAAAGGGGGTCAGGTGGGAGCAGACTCTCACTTTCTATACCAAAACTATTGAATCAGTGCATTCCTCAGTGAATTCTTGTGATTTACATGTGTAGTCTGAGAATCCCACATTTTGTTCATTGTGTCATTTAAAGAACGGAGAAAAAATTTAAAGTAAGAAATGATGCATGATCACAGGGCCAGGGCAGTAGGTGTGGGTTAAATGAAGAAATGACACATGAGAATAATTGCCTGGGGGATAGGTGTCGGGGCTGGAGAGATGGCTCCGTAGTTATGAGCACTGGCTGTTCTTGCAGAGGAGCTGGGGTTAATTCCCAGCCCCCACGTGGCAGCTCACAACTGTCCCTTATTAACTCTAGTTCCAGAGAATCTGGTGTGCTCATTCACTCCACGGGCACTGGGCAAGCATGTGCTGTACACACATGTACATAAAAGACCAAATCTTTTAAAAAGGGAGGAAATTTTATTGACTATAAATTGGAGTCAGTACCAAGGGGACTGGAATGTTTGACCAGTAATTTGGGGGTTTTGTTGTTGTTGTTTTGGTTGGTTGTTGTGTTTTTTGTTTTGTTTTGTTTTTTTCAGAGACAGGGTTTCTCTCTATGCAGTCCTGGCTGGCCTAGAACTCACTATGTAGACTGCTCCCAAACTCAGAGATCCGCCTTCCTCTGCTTTCTGAGTGCCGGATTAAAGGTGTGCGCCACCACTGCCTGGCTTGACCAGTAATTTTTTTCCCCCCTGATTTTACTGGATCTAAATCTAGGATCATGCAGGCTACATTACAGGTCTAAGACCCCACCAGTGAGTTTGTATTTGATATTTTAGCAATAAGTAAGTGATTGTGGATTTGGGGTCTTGGGAGTAGTTCATGGGAAGGGCAGCTAATGATGATGACCAGGGAAGCTGGGAAGCAAACAGAGTGTAAGCCAGAGTCTGAATGGAATAGACATCTTAGTGAGGTCGTCGCCCAGCTGTGGTGAGGCTGCAAAGGCCATGGTGTGGAAACAGAAATGCCGGAAGAAGGGGAGCGTCATTTCCACAGGTGGACAGGAACGAGGCTGTTACTTCCTACACTAGGATACTGGGTAATTTAAGTACTGACTCTGGGGACAGGTAAGGGGTGGGTGTGCTCTGATAGTGTGAGTGTGTAATTGCACACCAGACTTGAAGGCCTCCTGACTGCTGTTGGTTTTCCTTGTGGTGCAGGGCATCCAACCCAGGCCTTCATGGCCGGGAACTGTCAGTGTGAGTTACTATACCTGACTTGTAAACGGCTTTACACACCCAGTCTACCACTCGACGACATCCGTAGCCCTGGTCATCTCTCTCAGTTTCTGTATTCTGTATTCTGTATTGTGAGATCCATCACAGTGACATCCCCCCTTCCCCTTGTACTTGACATTGTTCTACTTTCTTGCTAGTCGTGTGTAAGGCACTTTTTTAGAACATTGCTTTCACCTTTACTCATTAATTTATAATGTGTTTTAGGTCAACCTTGGTTGCCATTAAGGTTTCTAACAGATCTGAGGCCTGATGATTGGGCTAGGCTGATTGGCTGGTGACCTGGGGATTTGCATGTCTCCATCTCCCCTTGGCTTACCAGTGTGTATCACCACATCTGGCTTTTTACGTGATGCTGGGGATTGAAATCGGGTCCTCAAATTCCACAGTAATCGCCTCACCAGGCTGCAATTGGAGGCTCTTCAGACTGTACGGTACAGATGGTGAAAGGAAGCATTTAATAAGCTTTGCATAAACCCTCAATATCCACAGTGTGTGTGTGTGTGTGTGTGTGTGTGTGTGTGTGTGTGTGTGATGGGGAGGGTGTGTGTTAGTATGTGTGTGTGTGTGTGTGTGTGTGTGTGTGTGTGTGTGTGTGAGTGATGGGGAGGGTGTGTGTGTGCTTCAGCCATATGTGAGAAGGTTAGAGGATAACATGGAAGAGTCAGTTCTACCATGTAGATTCCAGGAATTGAACTCAGGGTATCATCACACTTCAAAGCCTTTAAGCCACTGAACCATCTCTCTGGCCCCGCTATCCAGATTTTAATGCGCACCATAATACTGTGTGTATGGTATGAATATCTTGCAAAGGCCTTAAGGTGTACAAAAAATACAAAGGACTTTTTGTTGTTGTTGTTACAGAATGTCGTACCCGGGCTATCCCCCTACAGGCTACCCGCCTTTCCCTGGATATCCTGTAAGTATTGCTATCAAAATACTGAAGTCATTTGTATCTTTCATGCAGTTGTTATATAGAAGTAACTTGTGCCCTGGAGCATAGGTCGTGACTCAAATGTCTAGGGCTATAGATCAGTAAGAAAAGACGAGTGTCTGGAAATGATAGGGTGTGTCATATATGGACACATGGAGGCTGCTTAGCTCAAGTCAATGTGCCATGCAGGGACCACACCCAGCATGGCTAGATTAGGCTAGTTTTTCAAGTAAAGCCAGAAACCTGAATTTTATGTGAAATGACCCAAGGTTTTATTGTTTCTTTTCTGAGACAAGGTCTCACTATGTAGTCCCAGCTGGCCTAGAATTTACTATGTAGGCCAAGTTAACCTCAAACTCACACAGAGAACTCACTGCCTGTCTTCTCTGGAGTGCTGGGATTAAAAATATGTACTACCACACCTGGCTCAAGGCCTGTTTCTAAAACCTGAAAATTAGTTTTTTAAAATGTTAATTACTTTCTGAGCCAATGCAACACACACACACACACACACACACACACACACACACACACACACACACAAAAGCAAAATCCATCCCAGGAGTCACTGGTTAACCTTTGTGTTGGAAGTGGGTAGCTCAATGTTGAATGCTTGCCTAGCATCTGCAAGGCCCCGGGAACACACACACAGACAAAAAGTGAGGAGAACTTAGTTAAGTTCCAGAATTCGAGCACCTGGACTTGTTGCCAGCTGTACCACTCTGGGGCTCAGTTCATAACTGAGACTCATAAATAGGATGTCAGATTATTACTGTATCCCGGGGGAATAAAAGAAAGGCCTCTGCAAGCGATAATAACATGTATGTCTTCATGCAAGCTAAACAAAAAGCTTTCCTGTCTATTTAGAGGAGAATCAGGAATATGTCCCCAAGTCCCTGTGTATTAAGCTGGACTGTGGCAACCATTTCAGTCAGTCTGCTTGCTGAAATAAACAAGTGTAACATCTCTGTGATGTAACACGGCAAATAAAAATTTAGTCTGCTGGAGAGCAGCCGCGGAGTAGGGTTCAGTGCAGGGGGTCCCATTCTGTGCAGTGTTCCGGGTTCACAGGCCCCAGCTGCTTGTACTGCACTTGATGTCTTCTGCCGAGTCCTCTGGAGTTGGCCGGCAGAGCAGCTGGCCGGCAGTTGAAGAGAGTGTGGCAGTGTAAGCAAAGGCTCTAATGAACCAGGCCTGAAGTGGTGGGCATCTCTTTTGTCTACTTGTTCACTGGTTTTCGGTCCTAACAGCAGGGGGCGGGGGTGTGAGAAATTGAGCCCAGTTTTGTGGCTGGGGAGAAAGTCTATTGAACAGAGAAAGAATCTTTGCCGCTCTTAAAACATTGTCCGTGTGAGCTACGATCCAAAATATTAGGCTGTGTGTGAGAGACATCGTTACCTTTTTCTTTCATGGTATACAGTAGGTCCAAGAGCGTCGGTCCTCTCTAGGATGGAGGGAGGAGCTTTACCATATTTCCATATGCCGTGACAGTGCAGGCACTTGTGAACTTGGTTAGTTGTTCCTGAAGGTTTGGCCCTTGATAAGAACAGGCGTCCTAGCACATGCCTGTAATCACAGCACTCAGAAGTGGAGCGAGAGCAGGAGTCTGAGGGGAACCTGGGCCGAGCGGCAAGGCCGTGCAGAGAAAGAGTGGGGGGGGGGGGTAGAGGAGGAGAGAGCTGCTTCTGACTCCCGAAGAGAAAGGGACTGCTCTTGTCCACCTCACATAGAATTAAACCTAACTGAGTTCTGATAAAAGTCCTAAAAAGTGGAATAGGGTTGATAAAGTAACCCTTGGTGTTCTTTTTAAGTGGGTTATATATGTCTATGATTATGTCCACTTGACCTGTTTCTGATTTTTCCAGCCTGCAGGACAGGAGTCATCTTTCCCCCCTCAGGGTCAGTATCCATATCCTAGTGGCTTTCCACCAATGGGAGGAGGTGCTTACCCGCCAGCACCGAGTGGCGGCTACCCAGGAGCTGGAGGCTACCCTACTCCGGGAGCTTATCCCGCTGCTGGGGGCTATCCTGTTGCCCCACATCCAGGGGGCGCTCCAGCCTATCCTGGAGGTAAGTTAAGATTTGTTAAGTGTTGCTTTTGTGTCCGCACCCCCCCCCCTTCATCATCATTTCCTGTGTTGTGAGAGTTCAGGATTAACTATTAACTGTGGACAGCTAAGACTGGGTTAGGAGAGCTGGGAGAGTCTAAGATACTCTCCTGGGAAGGGAGCCGTAGTAACCTTCTTGATAATGATAGGCCCTTTGGAATATGAGACTTGATCATCAGTAATCTCAACTGATTGAGAGGGACTGGAGCGGTGGTTCTCAGTGTTCCTAAGGCTGCGACCCTTTAATACAGCTCCTCATGGTGTGGTGAACTCCCACAACCATGAAATTATTTTGTTGCTACTTCATAACTGTAATTTTGCTGCTGTTATGAATCATAATATAAATATTATTGGAGATAGAGGTTTGTCAAAGAGGTTGTGACCCACAAGTTGAGAACGGCTGGGCTGGAGAGCTAGCTCAGTGGGTAAAAGCTTTGATTGCTCCTCCAGAGGAGACCTGGCTTGGGTCCCTAGCACCCACATGGCAACTCACAGTTGCCCATCCCTCCATTTCTAGGGGTTCTGACACCCTCTTCTGGTCTCCTGGGATACTGCATGAATGTGGTGTATTGATGCACAGACAGAACACTCATCTACATAAAATAAAAATAAATAAATCTTAAAAAAAGAAAAAGACAGAAGCTTTAGTTAGTATCACATGTTACCTTTAGGCTTTAGGACCACTTTATCCAGATTTAATAAAAACAACATAAGGGCCGGAGAGAGGGCTGATCAGTTAAGAGCATTTGTTGCTCTTGCAGTGGGCCTGGGTTCTATTCCCAACACTCACATGGTGGTCTACCAACCATCCATAACTCCTTTTCCAGGGGATATACTGCCTTCTTCTGATCCCTGAGGACACCAAGCATACATGTGATTCGTGTAAATACATGCAGGCAAAACCCTCACACACAAAAGGAATAAATCTAACTTAAAAACAATTTTTAAAACCCACCATAGTGGCCGGGTGGTGGTTGCGTACACCTTTAATCCCAGCACTTGGGAGGCAGAGGCAAGGGGATCTCTGTGATTTCTAGGCTAACCTAGTCTACAGAGCGAGTTTCAGGACAGGCACCAAAACTACACAGAGAAACCCTGTCTCGAAAAACCAACCCCCGCCCCCCCCCCACCCCCACCAAAAAAACCCACCATAGTGATTTGTATTGTAAGCTACTAAATAAGCTAAATGTACTAAAACTTTAGGGTTTTTTTTTGTTGTTGTTTTTTGTTTTTTTTTGTTTTTGTTTTTTTTTTAGGCAAAACCTGTGTACCACCGTGCCTGGCCTGTACTAAAACTTTTTTTTTTTTTAGCTGAGGACCGAACCCAGGGCCTTGAGCTTGCTAGGCAAGTGCTCTACCACTGAGCTAAATCCCCAACCCCCCCCCCCCTTTTTTTTTTAAGATTTATTTATTTACTATGTATACAGCATGTCAGCACGTATGACTGCAGGCCAGAAGAGGGCACCAGATCTCATTACAGATGGTTGTAAGCCATGGGGAATTGAACTCAGGACCTCTGGAAGAGCAGTCAGTGCTCTTAACCTCTGAGCCACCTCTCCAGCCCCTGTACTGCAACTTTTAAAACTCAGTATAAAAATGTTTATGTTCTGTCTGTGTGTGTGTCTGTGAGTGCCATGGTACGTGTGTATAGGTCCGAATCAGTTCTTTCCCCATGTGGGTTCTGGGGATCAAACTGAGGTGACCAGGCTTGGCGGCAAGTGCTTCTACCTCTTAATCCATCTCACTGATCCTTGCACGTAATTTCCAGCTTGCTGTGAATTGATAATAAGTTGAATGTACACACAGAGGATGTACACCGGCATGTATTGTCTACTGACTACAGTAGACAGTTTCAGAATTTTTCTCTGTATTCTAAGACTTGACTTTTTATTTGCTTACCTACTGATTGATTGATTGATTGATAGATACAAGGCATTGTGCATTCTAGGCTACCTTGGAACTCACTGTGTAGCTCAGGCTGGCCTCCAGGTCCTGACAGTCTCCGGCTCAGCCTCCTGAGTGTTAAGATTACAGGTACGCATTAGCACGTGTAGCTTGCTTTTTTTTTTTTTCCTTCGAGACAGGGTTTCTCTCTGTAGCTTTTGGAGCCTGTCCTGAATCTCGCTCTGTAGACCAGGCTGGCCTCGAACTCACAGAGATCCACCTGGCTCTGCCTCCCGAGTGCTGGCATTAAAGGCGTGCGCCACCTCATGCATGGCTTATTGACGTGTTGTTTTGTCTAATCCCTTCAGGACAAGGCTTTGGGGCTCCACCCGGTGGAGCAGGCTTTTCTGGCTATCCACAGCCACCTGCACAGTCTTATGGTGGTGGACCAGCCCAGGTTCCAGTACCAGGTATGTTCCAGCTATCTAGAGAGACACTTAGAATTCTGAGAGCTTTTCAGTTGTTGAGGAAACCTAGATTGTATTTGAAATAGTCTTTAGGGAATATTTATATAATTCTGTAAATAATGTTAAGTATATGGTATCATGGAGTATCAATTTGATGTGCGGTCATAATCAGTAGAATGGAGATGAGGAACAATTTTTTTCTATTAACTGCTTTATCCTAAAGCCAAAAACCGACTCTTAAAGGAACCACCCCCAAGACTGTATCCTAACAATCATTCCAGATGGAATCAGAATTGAAGCTAGTTCAAGGTTTTTGTTTGTTTGTTTGTTTAAGGTAGGAAAGAGCTGGATAGATGGCTCAGCAGTTGACACCATGTACTGTTCACTTTTCTTTTGGTTTTTTCAAGACAGGGTTTCTCAGTGTAGCTTTGGCGCCTTTCATGGAACTCACTCTGTAGCCCAGGCTGTCCTGGAACTGACAGAGATCTGCCTGCCTCTGCCTCCTGAGTCATGTACTGTTCTTGTAGAGGACCTGAGTTTGGTGCACCCACATTGGCAACTTCCTGCCTGTGACTCCAGTTCTAGAGTATCCTACACATCTGGCCTCTACAGGCACCTGCACACTTACACACATAATTTAAAAAATACAATAAGTCTATTAAATGTAAGTATCTGTGAGGGTCTTATTAAAAGATGTATGTCACCCAAGTTGGTTTTTCATGAATGAAGGAATATTTAAGCCAGGCTGCAGTGGTACACACCTTTAATCCCAGCACTCAGGAGGCAGAGCCAGCTGGATGATCTCTGTGAGTTCAAGGATGCCTGGTCTACAGAGTGAGATCCAGGACAGGCTCCAAAGCTACACAGAGAAACCCTGTCTCAGAAAACAAACAAACAAACAAACAAAAAACAATATTTAAAAGATTATCCTGGGGCTGGAGAGATGGCTTAGTGGGTTAAGAGCACTGGCTGCTCTTTCAAGAAGACCCAAGTTCAATTTCTAGCACCCACATGGGGGCTCAATTTCAGAGGATCTGACACCTCTTCTGACCTCTGCTAGCAGCAGACAGGTACGTGGTACACAGACATACATGTAATCAGAACACTCATACACAGAAGTTATATTTAAAAAAATTTTTAAAAATAATAATAACATAGAAGATTATCCTAGTGAAGGGTATGGGATTGGGAAGAGGACAGGGTCTCAGTCTGTAACCCAGGCTGTCCTGGAATGCCCATAGTAGAATGATGTAGTTTCAAACTTGCAGAGAGCCTCCTTCCTCTGCCTCCAGAGTGCTGGGAGCACCATGTCCAGCCGAGACACTAATTCTAAAGAAATTACATGAGGTATCATTGTTATCCCTATTTGGCAGGTTGAGAAAACTGAAGCAAAGTCATAAAAACTATCAAGCTTCTGCGGTTAGCCAGGGGCAGTGGGGGGGGGGGGGGGGGGGGAGAGTGCCAGGGATTAATGGGAATTAAAGGGAATAATGTATATGAAATGAAGACAGAGGGTGGTTGTTTTGAGGAACACAAGGAAAGAGATGGGGACCCACCTGTGAACAGAGAACAGTGACTGTAGTGCAGAAAAATGTGCTGAAACACATTGTCCTGTACCTTAAACAAGACGTCGCTTATCCCACTGAGTAGCAGAGCATGAATGTCTGCTTCTGTGTTCCTGGCGAGTGATGTGAACGGTTTGCTGTAACCTGTTTGTCTTGTTTGCTTTTTAACATACAGGTGGCTTTCCCGGAGGACAGATGCCCTCTCAGTACCCTGGAGGACAAGCTCCTTACCCTAGCCAGGTACCTTTGCTTCTGTCTCCTTAACTTTTTGCTTCTACCCTTTAAATTTAGCTTGGGTACCTGGTCCCCACGGTGCTGAGGAGGGGAGGGTGCCACTCTCTTGTGAGGCAGAGGAAATGGTCTGTCACAGTAAGGGGGGTGCAAACTTTACTTTCAACGGACCCTGTGGTCTTTGGCCCATCTGCTTTTTTTTTTTTTTTTTTGTCTTTCGAGACAGGGTTTCTCTGTGTAGCTTTGCACCTTTCCTGGAACTCACTCGGTAGCCCAGGCTGGCCTCAAACTCACAGAGATCCGCATGCCTCTGCCTCCCGAGTACTGGGATTAAAGGAGTGCGCCACCACTGCCCAGCTGGCCCATCTGCTTTAAGTGGTGTCTGATTCATTTGGTCCGAGCATCCTCCATCCTTCTTGCAGGTGATGGTGCTCTCCTTCTGTCCTAGAGAATGCATGTGTGCCATCCTCATTGCTCATAGCATCTCGGCCCTCATCAATAGTTGTGGCTAGGAACTTGGGTGGTGGTGGGTGAGATTTTATGAGGGATGGTTGTTTTCTGTTCCGCCTTTTATAATTTTCTACTCTTCTTTCAGATCAGTACAGACTCCTTTTCTTCCTATCCTGCTTTCTCTCCTGTTTCTTTGGATTATAGCACTGATGTGAGTAAGGACTGCCTGCGTTCAGTAACTGCTAGGTCCTTTATATATGCCAGTGTTTGTTCCTAGAGCTCACTATGTAGACCAGGCTGGCCTCAAACTTGTAGTGATGCCCTGCCTGTACCTCTTGAGTACTGGGATTAAAGGTGTGCACCACCACGTCTGGTGCTCTTTCTGATTTCTAGGGTTGAGTCTTTATTTCCCCTCAATGCTTGACAGAACTTGAAACAGGGGAGCTAGTGAAGTCTGTTGAACTGATTTGTCAATAGCCCTATAAGGTTTCCTGTGTTTGAATTTTTTCCTACCTCTCTTTATCTAGTTCCCTGTTTTCCTGCTGTTTTATTAAGTGCTCCATTCTTTCATGTCCTCTGCGAGTTACTATAATAAAATTGATAAGCTTGGATCCTTGCCTTTATCTTGACCTGTAAAAGTTGTTTTGTGTTACGTACTAAGGAAGGTCTGGCATTTTCAAGCCTGCTTCTGGCAAGGGCAGAAGGACTATGGAACTGGAGAGGGACTCCTCAGTGACCTTGTTGGGTTTTGCTTACATTGGGGATGTATTGAATTTGAGATGCAGAGGGATTTGAGAACTTTGTCCAGGACTACACCAGTAGTGAAAGGCTAAGGTCATAGTTCTTCTGACCGGCAGTCACGGAGAGAGTCCTCTGAAACCACGGCAGATTGCTTTTAGCCCTTTTAAAATTATTCATATTATAAATCTGTAGTTGCTTTAATTGTGGAAGAGAGTTTTGGCTTTATTAAGCAGTGTGTGTGTGTGTGTGTGTGTGTGTGTGTGTGTGTGTGTGTGTGTTCCTGTGTATGTTCGTGTATGTGTTCGTGCACATGTGTGAACACAGGTACTGTGGTGTATGTGGAGGTCAGAGGACATCTTGTGGAAGTTGGTCCCCGAGAGTGAACTCAGGTTGTCAAGTTTCGCACCAAGCACCTTTACCCAATGAGCCGCTTTGCTTGTTAGCCTCTTAATTATTATTTTTTTAAGTTAGGTGTGAAGTGGTGGGCTTCATTATAATTTATATATATAATATATGTGTACATACATGCACACACATGCACACGTGTGTGTCACTTTACTTCTCATCCGTTCTCTTCCTCCACTGCCCTCTCCCCACCCTTCCCCATCCATCTCGTGGTGACCCCTTTTCCTGTGTAACCTCTAACCTTTCACTCCTCAGGTGTTCCGTGGTCTTCTGCTCCACCCTCTCCTTTAGGGTCTTTTTATTTGCGTCTCTCGGTACAGTAAGGGGTTTGTTGTTAGTAATGGGGTTTTCTCTCTCTCTCTCTCTCTCTCACACACACACACACACACACACACACACACACACACACACACACCCCTTAGGGTTGATTGTGTTCACCTCCCTGCCCTCACCCCCACTGTTTCCTGTGCTCCCTTGTCTCCCCACCTTACCCTTCAAGCCTCTCTTTCTAGTTCCTGGCAGAGGTTTATATATGAGCAATATGTTGAAAAAAAATTTTTACACTGTGGTATTTGTTACAAGTAGAATAATTTTAAATTTTCCCTAAAACTACTTTGGAAATATTTATTTGTTCTATGCTTACATTTTTGGCTTAGATGTTGGGGAGTAACTGATAAGCCTTTTTGGCAAAACAAAATGTTAGGGTATGAATATATGTAAGTGGGAGGAACTCTGAACAATAAGGACGTTTCCTGGGGCTGGAAGGCTTGCTTGGTGGCAGCATGCTTCCCATGCACAGGCCTGGGTTCAGTCCCGCACTGACACAAAAAGAATTCTTGCTCTAGTGCTGGGCTGCCCCAACCTCTTCTCCTCTTTTATTTTTTGTCTCCAACAAGTGTTGGGTTATTCTTTGTTGTTGTTGTTTGTTTGTTTGTTTTTGTTTTGTTTTGTTTTTCGAGACAAGGTTTCTCTGTGTAGCTTTGCGCCTTTCCTGGAACTCACTTGGTAGCCCAGGCTGGCCTCGAACTCACAGAGATCCACCTGGGTTTGTTTGTTTTTTGAGACAAGGTCCCTGGCTGTCCTGGATCTCACTCTGTAGACCAGGCTGACCTCAAACTCAGAGATCCACTTGCCTCTGCCTCCTTAGTGCTGGGATTAAAAGCATGTGTCACTATCCAGCTGGGTTATTCTTTTTTTCCCTTCCTTCCTCCCTTCCTTCTTTCCTTCCTTCCTTTTTTTATTTTCTATTGTTTAAGAAAAAATTTTTTAGATTTATTTATTTTATTTAATGTGTGTGTGTTTTGCCTGTAGATGTGTATGGGCACTGTGTGCATGCCTGGTGTATGCAGAGGTCAGAGGGGGGCGTCATCCCCTAGAACTGGAGCTGCAGATAGCAGTGCATGCTGGGAACTGAACCTGGCACCTCTGACAGAGCAACAAGTTCTCCTGACCACTGAGTCATCGATCCAGCCTTTTCTTCTTTGATTTAAAGTTTGTTTTTTGAGGCAGCAAACAAATGAGTTGATTACACAATTATATTTTAAACTTTCAATTTTGAAATCAGACTTACAAACAAAATTGTAGTAATAATATAAAGAATTCCTCGATCTTCCAAATGCTGTCTTTCAACAGAAACCAAATGTGATAACCCAAAGCAGAAAGTAACATTAACGTAGCATCGCTGCCTACCCTCGACCTTACTCAGATTTACCGACTGTCCCAGTACTGTCCTTCTGGATGGAGATGACACCCAGGCTGAAACACTGGGTGTATTGTCATGTCTCTTTGTTCTCTTTAACTCGAAAGTTCCTCAGTCTCTTGTTTATGACCTTGACACTTTGAGGAGTGCTACAAGTATTTTTTTGGTTTGCGTATGTCTGATGTTTCGTCCTGTTTAAATTCAGGTCAGGATGTTTTGGCAGGAGTCCAACAGAGATGAGTTTTCCCAGCATGTCATGTCTGAAGGCACTTACTGTCAGCTCACTCCATTGCTGGTTCAGGGTGGAGCCTGACAGGTTTCTACACTGCAGTGTTACAAACTATGTAAATATCTTGGCTCTCGGCATACCTTTGCTCTCTAATTGTAGCATATTTATAATTCTCTCCTCCCTCTCTCTCTCTCTGTCTCTGTCTCTCCCTCCCTCCCTCTCTTTTTTCTTTTGGTTTTTTTCAAGACAGGGTTTCTCTGTGTAGTTTTGGTGCCTGTCCTGGATCTCGCTCTATAGACCAGGCTGGTCTTGAACTCAGAGATCCGCCTGCCTCTGCCTCCCGAGTGTTGGTACTAAAGGCGTGTGCCACCGCCGCCCAGCTCATATTTATAATTCTTACCTAAAATAGTTTATTACTATGATATTTACCAAATGACATTTTTATTGTTATGTAGAGTTGTGCTTGCAAAATATTCTCTATTGGTTCTGATTTGGCTCTTCCTCCTCCTCCTCCTCTAAGAAATAAGAAGATTGTGACTTTAGTTTTACCTGTGTCTCATGGAAATTTGATATGTAGCTCTGCGTTAGTGGGGGACAAATCTGTTTGTAAGGGGATGAGAGCTGTCTGTTCAAATTAGGCTTGATAGTAGGCCTGGTGATAAATGCTCATGTCCTTGCATAAACCCGTGTATACATATGGCATCTGGGTGAGTCTTCAGCTTGCCTTGTTGTCCAAGCAAAACTCCTTACTTGCACTTAATACACCTTTTGTTACCAGCCTGCTGCAGTGACTCAGGGCACCCAAGGAACAATCCGACCAGCCTCCAACTTCGATGCTATGAGAGACGCAGAGATTCTCCGCAAGGCAATGAAGGGGTTTGGTAAGGAAGATGGATTATTAGAACTGTAAGGGAAGTGAAGCCATGTCATAAGTGAAGTCCTCTGTCAACTTGCACCTCAATGTTATCCGGTGCCCACTGCCTTGGAGCATTCTTATCCTTATAGAAATATATCTGTGACTCTTCCAGGGACAGATGAGCAAGCAATTGTGGATGTTGTGTCAAGTCGTTCCAATGACCAGAGGCAACAAATTAAAGCAGCCTTTAAGACCATGTATGGCAAGGTATGTCTATTCCCTTTCAGTGAGACGCAGCGGGGTCTGTTCTATAGGGTCTGCATCCATGTCAGATTGGTTACTGTATTTTCTTTCTCCTCCTCTTTCTCCTCTATGGCACTGGGGAGTGAACTCTGGGCCCCACACTTGGTAGTGCTCTTTTTTTTTTTTTTTTTTTTTCATTTATTCTCTGTGTGAATGTACGTATATGTACATGTCACATCACACATGTGTTAGTATCACATGAGTAGGTTCTTTCTTTCTAATGTATGGATCTCAGAGATTGATCTCAGGTTGTCAGACTTAACTCAGGTTATGGCAGAGGAAGGCATATCTCCAAGTTCACGACCAGCCTGGTGTACAGAGTGAGTTCCAGGACAGCCAGGGCTACACAGAGAAACCCTGTCTCAAGAGCAAAACAAAACAAAACAAAACCCCTCAGGTTGCCAGGTTGAACAGCAGGTGCTGTTTTTCTCTCTCTTTCTTTAATAAAGACCATTACCAAAAACCACTTGGGGAGAAAAGGATTTATTTCTCTTCACAGGTTGTAGTCTGTCACCAAGGGAAGACATGGCAGGAAGTGAAGTAGAGACCATGGAGGAATTCTACTGGCCTGCTCCCCATGGCCTGCTCAGTTGACTTTCTTATACACCCAGGACCACCTGCCCAGGGGTGGCCCCACCTGCAGTGAGTCCTGCAGGCCAGTGTGACGGAGGCCTTGTTTCAACTGAGGCTCCGCTTTTCAGATGCCCTGACACATAAAGTTGACAGCAAAATTAAGCAGACACCTACTGAGCCCTGTTTCTCTGCCCATAAGATTAATTATGCAACGCAAAACCCAGAATTCTTTCTTGTAAAGCTGGGTATCATTCCAATACTCAAGTGGCTGACACAGGGAGATGGCCAGGAGGTCGGAGTCAGCCTGGCCTACATAGTGCAACCCTGTTTCAAAAAAATAAAAATACTGTAGATACAGTAGTACTGAGAACCTCCTAAATCTTCCTTGTTCGTGGTCCATTTTTTGCCTTGAGTAACTTCCTCTTTCCCCTCTGCCTGTTTATTTTCATATATATATGAAAATATGAAGTATATAATATAAATATATATGTACATTTTAATACACACACACACACACACACACACACACACACATTTGGCAAATACCTTTGCCCACACCACATCTCACCAGCCCTCATGCTGTTAACTTTGGATTATCCTTTTTCTAACCGTACTTTCTGTCTTTGTATCTGGTGCAGTAGAAGAACTGCAGCAGGAATTTAAGTGTTTCTAGACATGATGACTTTATCACTGAGTTGTACTCTGAACTTCTCAGTAAGGATGTAAGTGTTTCTGGACACAATGAATTCATCACTGAATTTAATACTCATTGCTTAGTTTGTCACATTCAGATTTAAATTGGTACTTTCATAGTACCAATTCCATTCCGTTTTTCCGTAAGATTCAAGTGAGGGGCTGAACAGGTGGCTCAGTGGTTAAGAACACTGGCTGCTGTTCCAGAGGACCCCAGGTTCTGTTCCCTGCACCCACACAGCAGCTCACCACCCTCTGTAACTACAGTTCCAGGAGATCCAGTGCCCACTTCTGGCCTCCACAGGCACTGCAAGCATGTGCCCAGACATAGATGTAGGCAAGACACCCACATACATAAAATGAAAATTATTTAAAAAAAAAAACAAAACCCTCATGTGAGATAAGGTATAGAAATCCTGTGTATTACTGGGCAGTGATGACACACACCCTTAATCCTCGGGAGGCAGAGACAAGCAGATCTACAGAGCAAGTTTCAGGATAACCAGAGCTACACAGGGAAGCCCTGTTTCAAAAAACTTAAAAAAAAAAAAAAAAAAAAAAGAAGAAGAAGAAATCTTATGTACTTAATTTTTCACATGTTATTAAACAGGATTTAATTAAAGATCTCAAGTCAGAGCTGAGTGGAAATATGGAAGAGTTAATCCTTGCTCTGTTCATGCCTTCTACATACTATGATGCCTGGAGTTTACGGAAAGCGATGCAGGTACTCTGTCTTATTTTCTATGTCTCTTCTGTATTGCTTAATATATAAAGCCTTGCAAATTTGGATCGTTCTGAATTTGCAGTGATAGATGAGGCAAAGTATTATTTTGTGCCATCTGAATTGTGGCTTAATTCTCCTCAGAGACCTTTGCTCCTGTGTCATCCTCTTCTGTCATTTTATAGGGAGCAGGAACTCAAGAACGTGTATTGATAGAGATTTTGTGCACAAGAACAAATCAAGAAATCCGAGACATCGTTAGATGTTACCAATCAGAATTTGGACGAGACCTTGAGAAGGACATCAAGTCAGATACCTCGGGACATTTTGAACGTCTCCTCGTGTCCATGTGCCAGGTGAGTGTAGTGTAAATGTCTGTCTGTTAGTGGAGGGGACATACATTTGTGAGCTGAGCATTTGGAGGAGCGTACTTCAGTGATAGTCAGCTCCGTGAATTATTGCTGTCTTTAAGAGGAACAACACAGAATGCAGTGAACAGATTTCCTTGTAGTTTTTACTGAGACTTTGTTCATCTGACTTTTGTAAGGAATACGAAAATGACTTCTTGCAGATTCCATGAAATCTGAACTAGCCTGGGGCTGTGGAGGAGGTGGAGATGAAAGTCCATGTCAGCTTAGCAGGGTCCTGTCCGTTGATCTAGACCATCAGAAGATGTGTGGGGCCACAGTGAATGTGCTAGAGATGTCAGAGCCACGGGAGAGGAGGAGGAGGGCAGAGAGCACTGCAGGTGGCACCTTCCATACTCCCTGGTGTGCAGAGAGGGCACCAGAAATACTACAGGAGTATTTGGAATAGTGTTAAAACAGTGAGATGAGGTCCATGTATTGGAGAGACACACAAAAGCCTGACATACCAATTGAGTATCAGGAGTTACTTACTGTGCTGGTGTACAGCAGGACAGGACCTCAAGGGTCTAAACGTGGAGGAGAGTGTCTGAGGAGCCAAGGAAAGGTAGGACAGACAATGCACAGGATGTGCAGTGGACAGGACAGACAGTGGACAGGATGTGCAGTGGACAGAAAGTGCACAGGATGTGCAGTGGACAGGACAGACAGTGTACAGGATGTGCGGTGGACAGAAAGTGCACAGTATGGGCGGTGGACAGAAAGTGCACAGGATGTGCGGTGGACAGGACAGACAGTGCACAGGATGTGCGGTGGACAGGACAGACAGTGGACAGGATGTGCGGTGGACAGAAAGTGCACAGGATGTGCGGTGGACAGGACAGACAGTGCACAGGATGTGCGGTAGACAGGACAGACAGTGCACAGGATGTGCAGTAGGTGTGGAATAGTGTGCAAAAGCTGGAGCTACAAAAATGAGAAAGTGTTGGAGGAACTAAATCTGAACAGCAAAGCAGAAGAGTGAACTAGGATTTAGAAAGAGCAAGAGGGGAAGACAGGCATAGATGTTTAGTGCTTACAAAAGAGGGAGGTGGTTCTTAATTGGGTTTGTCTTTATGTGGGCCCCATGACCCATTCCTAACTTTTCTAGGGTGGAGAGAGAGAAGTTGAGTCTTAGAAAACGGGTCTATACTATGTACTTAAATCCAAAGAATAATTTGAGTTTTTTCCTGAGCACCTTTAAAAGAATGTTACCTTTATTATTTGTGTTTTGGAGGGAGTGTAGAGGATGCAGACCTTGCTCACACAGGAGGCAGGCAGGCTTGCTGCCTCTGAGCTCCAGCCTCCTTTTGAACACGCTTCCCTGTGTTAGGTCCATTTGTAATACGACTAAACCATTCCTCGTGCCAAGCACTCCTGGAAAGAGACTTCTCTAGCCTTTTGTTTCTGTTTTCTTGTCCTTGGGGTTGGATCCAGAGGTTCATGAACACAAGGCAGACTCCACTAAGCTCTGTTTCCAGCCCTTGTAATAAATAGGTGTGTTCTAGCAGTATGCCTGGATCTGAAGCCTTACATTGTCCCTTCCTAGAGTGAAGTTCCCTGAGGGCAGAGACCTTGTCTCTGGTGTCCCTATACCTAACATAATGCCTGGTACAAAGAAAATGCTTGGTATTTACCGTTTTATAAGAATGAGACTCTACAGTTCGTTTTGATCTCAAATCCAAGCTAAAGAGAGGTATAATACTTTTTTCATTTGAGTGGTAGTTTATATTCCCTTGTTAGACATTTAGTTGTAATTTAGTGCTCAAAGCCCTGAAACCTCTCACTTCAGCCTTATTAAGCCATGACCATAGATTCCCAAACCCGAAACTAACTATAATGGAATACTGATTTGGGGAGGAAAGGCATACATGACAGACTTGGTGTATTCACCTTCAGTAAGTTATCCTGTAAGTCCCAGGGTGACTAGATTGAGGAAGGAACTTCACCTCTGATTCCTGTATTTCTCTTGCAGGGAAACCGTGATGAGAACCAGAGTGTAAACCACCAGATGGCTCAGGAAGATGCCCAGCGCCTCTATCAGGCTGGCGAGGGGAAGCTAGGGACAGATGAATCCTGCTTCAACATGATCCTGGCCACAAGAAGCTTCCCTCAGCTGAAAGCCACCATGGAGGCTTATTCTAGGGTATGAACTCTTGTAAAGATTTTTTTGTCTATGTTAAGATCTCAAAATACTTACCTCCCTAATTTCTGTTTGCAGATGGCTAATCGAGATTTGTTAAGCAGTGTAAGCCGAGAGTTTTCCGGATATATTGAAAGTGGTTTGAAGACCATCTGTAAGACTCTTTACTTTTGCACTTTGCCTTATTTTGTTTTTAGTTGAGTGATTACAGTTAATATAGTCTCCTTAGAATCTGCTTAGGCAGAAACCGAGTAAACCCTGTATTTTATATAAAATCCTCTGCATGTTGATGTGTGATCAGGAAGGATTTCTTGTTTGTTTTGCTTGAGATTACTTGGCTTTCATTTGTATATATTTTTGAGTACCACAGGAGACCCTGTATACTGTAGCCCTTCCCTTTAACAAATGAGGAAGCCCTAGGGAACTCTGGTACTACCAAGATGCCGTATTTTAGTTAGTTAATTAATTTGCTTATTGAGACAGGGCTTTATACTATGAAGACCAGGTTGGCTTTGAATTCACAAAGATCCACCTGCCTCTACCTCCTAAGTGCGCCTCCTTAATATAGCACACAAAGCTGTGTTCTGACCCTCAGAACACACCATACAAGTGCTTAACTCTTTGGAGTTAATGTGTTTGTGATGATCTGACACCTTGATGTGTGGGAATTCTGTCCTCACGGGTACTACAGAAATAAGGAGAGTATTGCTAATTTCTTAATACTAGCCATGGAGTGCCTGAAAATGTTCATGTAACAACTATGGCTAACGTGACAAAGTGCAGTGTGTACCCTCTGCCATCTGTGGGAACTTACTTTGCTAGGTAATGTCCCAGTGACTCAGAGTTCCAAACGCTGCTTTCAAATCTTTCTCAATCTGTTTTCTCGTAGATGATATTCATAGCTTTCTTTCTGCCAAATGACAGTTGTTTTTGTGTGTGTGTGCTGCTGGGAATTGAACCTAGGGCTCACTCCACCACTGAGCCATAGCCCCAGCCCCAGATTTTTAAAATTTTTTTATTTACTTTATGTGAGACAGTATGCGATATGTATGATGTGGACATATGCATGCCACGGCATGCCTATGGAGACTAGAAGGTGTTTCATGGAGTCAGTTCTTGCCTTCTACCTTTAAGTGGATTGGGGGGTCGTATTCAAGCCATTGGGCTTTTACATGTGCTTTTTCCTGCTGAGCCCCCTAGCTCGCTCTCAAAACTGTATTCTTAATGTAAAGAATTCAGATTTTGCTGGACTCTGGTAGTGCACTCCTTTAATCCCAGCACTCCAGAGGCAGAGGCAGATGGATCTCTGTGAGTTCAAGGCCAGCCTGGTCTATGATGTAAGTTCCAGGACAGCGGAAGGCTACACAGAGAAAACCTGTCTCAAAAAAACAAAAAACAAAACAAAACAAAACAAAAAGAATTCAGATTTTTGTCATTTCTTTTAGTAAGATATTACTTAATCTGGGGCACCCTTGCTATAGATTTTCATACTGGAAAATGGAAAGAATCTACATCCGTGCATCTATAAAGAGAAAATAGATTTATTGGCTAGAGGGGTTCCTCTAGACGTGAAAGTTGCCTGATTCAGCTACAAAGATTGACATATGCTGAGAAAAAAGTCAAGGGGCAGAGGATCATCCATGTTCTTTGGATTTCTGTGTAAAAAATGATCAAAACCAGGCTTAAGCAGAGCCACAGATGGAGGCCGGCTGTCAGGCCAGCCTCCTTTCTAAAGCTTGTCTGCCTTGCAGTGCAGTGTGCCCTCAACCGTCCCGCCTTCTTTGCTGAGCGACTCTACTACTCCATGAAAGGCGCTGGCACAGACGACTCCACCCTGGTCAGGATTGTGGTCACTCGAAGCGAGGTGAGGCAGGTGACATCTCTCTAGGTCAAGCTGTACTTGATTCTGAATGAATGGTGGTTTCTCCCTTGTTCTCGATTACGAACCCCCTCAGAATGACGTGCCCTCCGTGCCGAGAGAGGTTTTCAGTACTGAAAGATACTTCCGCCCCTCATGAAGATAGCACAAAAGCTTCCCTACTTGAACAGGCCTGTGTAGAACTCAGGTTTATGGGGGATTGCCAGGTTTATTTGTTTGTTTGTTTATTAAATTGCTAAGCAGACTAGGGTCACATTGGATTACTGGACTACAGGCATGCACCATTGTGTCTGGCTTACTTATTTCCTGACTGACTTTTGCCGTGCTGGAACCCACGCTCAGGTACTTGTGCAGACCAAGCAGTTACTCTGCCATTGAGTTAAGCTTAGGTTCCAGTTTGTTCTTTTACTTGGTCATGTAAAACGTAAATATACCCATGTAGATTAATCCGTTTGGATATCAGTGTTAGCATTCTTGTTAACTGTGAAATAATCTTTGAATTCGTCAGATTTACTTCATATATATTGATTATATATATTTATTTGAGGGGGCGGTATTTCAAGACAGGGTTTCTCTGTGTAGTCCTGTCTGTCCTGGAACTCACTCTGTAGCCCAGGCTGGCCTCGAACTTGGAGACCGCCTGCCTCTGCCTCCTGAGTGCTGGGATTACAGGCGTGCGCCACCACCGCCCCCTGGCCCACTTTGACCGTTTTTGTTTGTTTTGTTTTAATTAGGAACTTTGTTATTCATTTAACATAGGAACCACAGATCCCCCTCTTCCCTCCTCCCACCTTCAGCCCCCCCATTTCCAAGGCAAGGTCTCCCATGGGGAGTCATCAGAGCCCCTCCCCCTGCCTCAAGGCTGTGCAGGGTGTCCCAACATAGGTAGCGGGCTCCAAAAAGCCAGCTCGTGCACCAGGGGTGGATCCTGAGCCTACTGCCAGAGGTATTTTGATCATTTTTAAGTGACCTGTGGCGGTAAACACAGTCACATTGTTGTACACTGTCACATCTGGAACTTTTTACATCTTGCACAACGGAAAATTCACCCTCTTGGAAGTGTCACCCCGCCCTTGTCTTCTGTCGGCAGTTGTCAGACAACTTGGTGCCCCTGGACTGATGGCACTAGATGCCTCGTGCGCTTGGAGCTGCACAGCTGTGTTGAGACGGGCCTCTTTCTTAGCCTAGGCTTCCTAGAACTCCTCATGATCGCGTAACATGTCAGAAGTCTCCTCCTAAGATGAGTGACAGCCTGCTGTGTCTCTATTGACTGGTTTTCTTTACCTATCTGTGCATACTTGGCTTGCTTCTACCTTTGTGTGTGTGTGTGTGTGTGTGTGTGTGTGTGTGTGTGTGTGTTTTAATTTATTTATTTAGTATACAGAAGGGGGTGCCAGATCTCATTACAAATGTGGTTGCTGGGAATTGAACTCATGACCTCTGGAAGAGCAGCCGGTGCTCTTAACCTCTGAGCCATCTCTCCAGCCCACCTTTTGTGTTTTTTGAATGATGTTGCTTTGAGCATGGTGTAATCCCTTCAGGTCCCTGCCACTTCATTTGGGAATTTAGCAAGAAGTGGCGTTGCTGGATGATACTGTAATTCTGTAGATCCTTTTTTAAAATCACCATACTGTTTTCCCAGCAGCTACCCCACGTTCCATTCCCACCAGGAATGTACAAGTGTTAGCACGCCTTGGCATCCTTACCACCACTCACTGTATTACACATTTTTCTAAAGCTGTCTTGTTATCAACTAACGTAGATTCTAAAATGACTAGTATTTGGAGAATAACAAATAAAACTGGTATCATGTCTCTTCGGTGATTTCCAAAGCAGCAAATGAGATCTTCACCCACGGTGTGCACACAGGAGGCCTCAGTACTAGTGGGAACGATAATTCTGGAATGTTGGTGTCTATCCCTCCCCATTCTGATTATTATGGTGTTACTAAACAAAGGCATTTTCTTTTAACAGTTTTTTTTTTTTTTTTTTTCTGACCGACCGTTTCTTACAGATTGACCTTGTTCAGATAAAGCAGATGTTCACCCAGATGTATCAGAAGACCCTAAGCACAATGATTGCCAGCGACACAAGCGGGGATTACAGAAAGCTGCTTCTGGCCATCGTCGGCCAGTGAGAGTGGGTTTGGGTGTTTTTCTTTAATGAATGACGCTGTTCAGAGCTTATCCTTGCAAGCAACAAGACCTGCATGCAGCAATGTCAACACCACCTACCTGGAGCAGCTTTTTGTAAGGACTGCGTCAGGGTGACATGCTTGGTGTGTACACGTTGTTACTGCCTTAATTCTAATGTGTTTTTTCTTTCTATATCCAGCCAGTGTAAAAGCCATATCAATGATGTAGTAATTTTGCACCATTTGTAAAGCTTTCATCTGACTGCTTTTATTTTAATCAAGATTTCAAATTGAATAAAAAATCACAGTAATCTCTAATTCTGTGTAATGTTAAATTTCTTGAAGGTTCGTTATCTCTAGTTCAAAAAATGAGAGAATAAGAATGGTGTTTTTTTAAAGCTGATGCTGGTCTGGTTCGATTTCAGAACGCAATTTTCAGTTCAGAAACAGAAGTAGTTAGATGCCACAGTAACTCATATCAGATGGCTGAAGTTCCCTGGGACAGACGTGGCCTTAGCTAGTAGCATTGTAGGACTTAAAGCACATAATGTTTACTCAAGCAAACTCTTAGCTCTGGAGATGTGGAAATTCCTTCCCATCCCAGTGTACTCTTAGCCAGCCTGTCTGTCAGTTGTGATTTGATAGCAATTTCTTAGACCCTGTACATTATCTTCTGATTATATTTTAGGTATGGTTGGTGCCAGAGGCCATGCTTGGTGGTATAGTGTGTACCTAGCATGCACTGGCCATATAGCCCAAGCTAACCTGCAACTTGCTTATGCATACCCAGTTGAAAATTTTAAAGGGATTCATTTTTCATTTTTACCTTTGCATGAGCACAGACACTGAGGCCAGAAGAGGGCACTGGATCCCTTGGAACTGGAGTTACAGGCTGCTTGCTGCCCCTTGTGGGTACTGGGAATCAAACTTGGGTCTTTTGGCAGAGCAGGAAGGGGCTCTTTTTTTATTGTTGTTTTGTTTTTATTTTTCAAGACAGTTTCAGCCAGGCAGTGGTGGCGCATGCCTTTAATCTCAGCACGTGGGAGGCAGAGGCAGGTGGATGTTTTTGAGTTCAAGGCCAGCCTGGTCTACAGAGTGAGTTCCAGGAAAGGTGCAAAGCTACACAGAGAAACTCTGTCTCGAAAAAAGAAAGATTCACTGTGTAGCCCTGGCTGCCCTGGAACTCACTCTGTAGACCAGGCTGGGATTAAAAGCGTGTGCCACCACCTCCCATCTAGGATACAGATATTTGGAGAAAAGAGCTAAGTTTACTTTTGTAGGGAAGACGACTTATATTGTCCAGGCTAGCCTCAAACGCCCCCTCAAGCGATCCTTCTGCCTCAGCCTCCCAAGTAGCTGGAACTAGAGGAAAGAGCCAGGGCATCCTGCTAAAAAGACCTGTGCTCGCACGTGTGTAGTGAAGGCTTTTTGCTTTTCTTTTTGGTTCTCATGGGGGTGTTTTTTTGGCCTGATCTCACTGGGCTTTTTTCTTTAACGAAAGTTTCTTTTAGTTTTCTCGTTCTGCTTTGTGTGTGTGTGCGCGTGGGGGGGTTGAAATCACGAGTTGAGAAAACACAATCCCAAGCGGGGAAAGCCGCACTTCCATAACAGCACCCGCATCGCTTCCTCTTCCGCGAGATGGGAACCACGAGTTCTCGTGAGAAGTAGCTGGTTGCTATAGTTACAGAAAACCTAGCCCGCTTCTGCCTCAGGTAAGATAGTTGCTCCCTTTCCCGGCCGTAGTAGAGCTGTTACTCCCCAGATCTCTCGCCTTGCAGGCTTCCCCACTCCTCCCCTTCAGCGGAGGCCGGGCTGAAGCTCCGGTGCTGCTGGACTCCCCCGCCCAGCCCAGCTGTGCCCGAGCGAGCGCGTGTCCAGAAGTGCGTGCCTTGTGGAGGGCGGCAGAGAGTTGTTTGCCCAAGGCCACAGTTACTCAGTCGGAAACGCAGTCAATCTCCACGTCTGGGACTGTGGGTCTGCCTATGCAGGGAAGGGCTTGCACAGCGTGCGTGAGACTGTGTGGGATGCCTAGCACCTGAGGAAAACCAGCAAAACCTCCACCCTCATTTAAAAACAAAACAACAACAGCGACGTGTCCCGGAATGAGGACTGGCTGAATGCTCCCGAGTGGGAGAGATGCATTGGTATCCGCCTTAGAAAGCCAGAATGCAAAGGTTGATGATGTGTATACACTGGGGTGGGGAGGGGACCAGCCTAAGCCAGATCACAGAGGCTCACACATCCACGGCACTGCAGAGGCCGGAGCGGTGGACCCGGGAAAACAGCTGAGCAGTATTTACCTCCAGATGTATCCTCATATTATGACCCAAACATAATGGAGTATTTGATTTGCATTTTTAGTCCTTTTGAGCCTTTGGCAGTCTTTTCTCTCTTCCTGGAACAGCCTTCATTTTAAACTATTCTTTTAGCTCCAGGTCGCCTGTCATGAGAGTTTCCTGGTATGCACATGCACTCTCAGATCCAGTTAGGTCCCAGCTTCCCACATCCCTGCTCCATGACGGGCTGCTAAGATAGCAAGCTTGGCAGAAACTTGTTTCGTCCTGCGTGACACATAAAAAGGCTTTGGCATGTACCGAGTCATAATCGAAAGTTAGTTTCCTCTGTCAGGGTACCTGTCCAAAGCTTATACCTCTTGGTCTAGTTACATGTCTCTTTTTCTCACGAGACTTTAAATTCCCGAAGTAAGGGGACTTACATCGTTTCTCTTCTATCTTAAGCATGTACCCAATAGCTTAATGAAACTCGATTAATGATTTTGATGGAAATGGAATGAATTAGAATAAAACAGAGTCAGAAAGACTCAAAGACATGTTAGTCTAGCACAAGTGAGGTAATTCATATGGTACTAGTTTACGGAGAGAAAGGGGTTGACACAAAAAGGCGCTCCAAATACGTGTTTGATAAGGAAATCGTGGTGCCTCTGAGGCCCTGAAAGAGCCTGCAAGCATTTGGGTGAGGTAGAGACGGGAGACTTTTAGGCAACTGCAAGATTGAGGGAGTCACCTGGAAAGGGAGAATACGGAGCATGGAGTCTGCCACTGGCTGTCTTCTTTACATCACCCATCCCAGACAGACTTAGCCCAGAATGTCCTCCCAGCTAAGCTCCACTTTGGGTTTACATTTGTTTTCAGTAAACGTATAACACAGTGGATCTCTTTGTGACTGATCCATACGTCTCTGTCATTGTACCTAGGTTAGGTTCTCTCCGCGGTCCTTGGCTGTCCCTGTCCGACTCGCCCCTTTCTGCCCTGACCCCAAATAGTTCCATGTCCACTTTCGTGCCGTGTGTTTGTTTAAACCTAGACTCTACGCGTGAGAGGGAACACGTGGTGTTTGTCTTTTCCCCTAGCATTATCCCTTCTTATCCGTTTTGCCGTCTCACCCCTTCCTCCTCCTGGGTAACACCTTTCTACTTTCTTGTCATGTATATATTGTATATATATATTTAAATATAAACACCTCATATGAGGAAAAATATACACATTTGTCTTTCTGAGTCTGATGGGTTTTCCGTAACACAATGATACCCAATTTGATCTATTTGTCTGTAAATAACAGAAGTTCATTCTTCTTTATGGTTTATTGTATATATAACATATATGGTATATGTGCCGTGTTTTCTTTATTCATCTTGTGAGCTTCCAGGCTGGTTCCATACCTTGACTGTTGTGAATAGTGATACAATGAGCAAGGACAAGTAGCTCTGAGTCTGACTCCATCAGGTGTCTACCCAGGGGCGGTGCTAATGGATGATATGGTGGCTTTATTTTTACTTTCTTTATGTGCATGGGTGTTTTGTTTGAATGTTTGTCTGTGCACAGTGTGCATGCTTAGTGTCCTGAGAGGTCAGAAGATGGTGTCAGATCCCCTGGAACTGGAGTTACAGACAGTTGTGAGCCTCCATGTGGGGGCTGGGACGGAACCTGGGACCTCTGGAGAAGCAGTCAGTGTTCTTCACCACCGGGCCGTCTCTCCTGCCCCCTATTTTTATTTTCTTGAGGAACCTTCATATGGATTTTCATAATGGCTGCACCAGTTTACTTTCCTGGCAGCAACGTATAAGGTCTTTTCTCATTATATTCTGCTTTAGATTAAGTTAGAAAACCTGACATTTGAGAGGGAAAAAAAGACAGTGGAGGGTGTTTCCCTCGGCAGAGCGCTGACACGGCAGCCACAGAGTCCTGGATTTGACCTCCAGCGCAGCATGATCTCAGATAATCCTAGTGGAGGCAGGAGGACTACGAGTTCAAGGTCATCCTTAGCTTAGTGCCTTTTGTTACTGTGGTAAAATACTCAGACAAAAGTGACTAAAGTCCGCAGTTCCAGGTTACAGTCCTTCATGGTGGGAAAGCCGAGGCCTCAGAAGCTTGATGTGCCGGGTCACATCTGTCAGCAGTCAGAGCAGCAAGTGCCTTTCTCCACTCATACAGTCCAGGACCCCCAGCCCAGGGAATGGCACCACCATATTCAGTATGTCAGTCAGTCTTTCCACCTCAACATGACCAAGACCGTTCCCTACAGGCATATAGTCCCAGGAGATCGTAGCTTTCAAGGTGACAGCAGTAATTAATTATCATTGCTAATCTAGGCTCTGTGAGGTCCTGTCTCAAGCAGATACATATATTTATTTATTTCGGTAAGACAGTGTTTGGCTGTGTAGCCATCTCTCCAGCCCCGGACAATTTGCTTTTGGAATTGTTTCTAAAATTATTTGAAAATAGAGACATATGCCTTTGTTGCTTTCAAGAGTCCATAGAAGCCGGCGGTGGTGGTGCAAGCCTTTGATCTCAGCACTTGGGAGGCAGAGGCAGGCAGATCTCTGTGAGTTCGAGGCCAGCCTGGTCTACAGAGCAAGTTCTAGGATAGCTGGAGCTACACAGAGAAACCCTGTCTCGGGGCTGGTGAGCAGAGGAAGAGTCCATAGAACAGACATTACCTCTGAAGGGAACTTCTCAGACTGTGGAGGAAATGTGGGTGGAACACTGACTGATGACACTCTGAGTCTGTCTTGTGATTATGTGTATGCCATAGGTCAGTTATGTGTTTAGGAACGTTTAGCATCAGTTGGTGGAGCCATGCTCGTGATAACTCCTGAAAGCATTTCCTCTCCACCAGCAGAGGCTGCGAAGTGGGGATAAACAATGCTGGCCTATAATGTGCCTGCAGCTCCAGTGTTCCTGGTTATGATGTGGTGCACAAGGAAACAGACTTACCTGTTATCTTTACAGGGGCCAAAGAAGACCAGAGAGACTTTGACCAAGTGCTGACATGGAACAGGTGTCATCAATAGGCAGAACAGTGCACATTACTGTGACTAATGGATATGACTTGGTAAGCTGATTCTTGGAAACCGCAAAGCCCCTGTTTAGGAGCATGGGGAGAAGACTGAAGAGCTGCAGCATTTTTCTCCCTCTGAGCATAGTGATCTTCTCCCCATTATTCCGTGTAGTTAGTTTATCCTCAGCAAGTCGTAATGGTGTGTTTCTAAAATACCTGGCCCTTCGGATGCTAAATTTAACAGGGTCAAAACAGATCTATTGAGTTTCTATCGCTATGAAGAGACACTGTGACCATAAAGGAAAACATTTAATTGGTGCTGGCTAACAGTTAAGAGGTTCAGTCCATTGTGATCATGGCTAGAAGCATGGTGGCATGCAGGCAGACATGGTGCTAGAGAAGTAGCTGAGAGTTCTGCACCCGGTTCCTAAGGCAGCAGGAAGAGACACTGGGCCTGGCTTGAGCATTTGAAACCTCAAAGCCACCCCCAGTGACACACGTCCTCCTAATAGTGCCACTGCCTAAGAGCCTATGGGGCCATTTTCATTTAAACAGTCATTTCTGTTTTGCTAAGTAATTTCCTCCCCCTACTTCCTTTCTTCTGAGGCAGAGTTTCACTATCCTCAAATTCACAATCCTCCAGTCTCAACCTCCTAGATGCTGAATTACATCATGAGCCACCACATCTGGCTTACAATTTCTTTTTTCCTTCCTTCTGAAGAGGTTCTAAACTTGAATTCTCTCGATGCTTAATTTTATTTTAGGATTTCAAATAATAGACCAGCAAAAGCTGCTAAAAATTAGGTAAATAATGAAATGGGAAAATATTCACTGTTCTGAAGTTTACAGAGCTGTTCTTTAAAAGGTCATAATTAGTGAGCTCTGTTTGTCTAATAATGTGTATGTAAAAGTGTATACATGTGTACATATTCACAATGAAACATAAAAATATATTCTGAAATGTTAATAGTGCCTGAGTATTATAATAAGGCCACAGCAAGTTTATTTCCCTGTATAATTTTTCCCACTTTTTAACGATGTCTGGCAATATATTCTTATAATCAGATAATACAAAAAGTGATATCTTTTTAAACTGTAACATAAATGACACTTAAGTAGAATGTTGCATTAAGCTAGAACTGCATCTGTTTAATGATTTTCTGCTTGTCCCATTTGTATTTGTGGTGTAGCTTGTTAGAGGGAAAAACAAAATAATGTTTAGTTCAGGTCAAGATAGGTTGCCAGATATGTAGGGAAATGATGCATTTGAAACTGTAACATGATGTTTCTGCCCACAGAAAGGGTTTAAAGGAGACACCCCAGTTACTTTTGTTCGTGCAGAATTCAATCAGGTGGTCCTTGGTGACTCTTCAAAAACCACTGTCTCTCCAGAAGGAACTGTAAAATACAACTTTACTAGCAGCATTGAGCTGAGTCTGGATGGAGGAATCACTTTAGATGACCTCGCTCACAAACCCTTATTCCGTAAGTCTCATGGTTCAAGGACATCTCGAGGAGATTCTGAGTACTCAGTCGCTGTGATGGGAGAAATGCATATTCCTTACACTGTGCATAGGAATAACCCAGTGGACTTTGTTCTGTCTGCTTCCAGCATCAAAAAACAGTAATATGCTAATTTTATCAATTTTTCAACCTTTCTCTTCTAGTTTTCCTTTGTATTCCAATATTTATGGTTGTCAGGTTTTAAGGAAAAATGATTTTTAAAAGACCCACAGAACTTGATACATACTTTAAAACTGCCCATTGTTCATTTAAGCCTAACTGGGTATCCTGTGTTATCTGTGCTTTTGTGTATGCACCATCCTGAGTGGCCAGTTTTCATTTGCCTCTTGTGCTGAAGGATGCTCTTCCTAAAATCAGGGCTGGATTTAGTTTTCTTCAGAATTTCCAATTCCTAGAAATATCTGTAGCATAACAGATGCTCTAAGAGTTTTTGTTCAGTGAATTAGATGGAGAGGTGGATGGTTTCTGATCTATACCTTCATGGTTTCCATGTACACATTCTGTTTTACTTTATCTCTGACATAATTTGTTATACTTGTGTGCTACCTCTTTTACTTTGTTTTGTTTTCATCTGTAGTGTGTGTGTTCAGGTGAGTTGTGTGCTCATGTATTTTGGTGTGTGCACATATACAAGTACATATGTGCAGAGCCAGAGATCAACATCAGGTATCTTCCCCTATTACTGTTCACCTTGTTTTTTGAGGTAGGGTCTTTCTGTGGCTAGCCAATTAGTTCTGGGAATCTACTTATCTCAGGATTCCCTCACCCCACCACTACCCTAACCCCGTGTCTTAGTCAATGTTCTATTGCTGTAAAGAGACACCATGACCATGGCAATGCTTATAGAAGAAAGTATTTAACTAAGCCTTGCTTATATTCAGAGGTTTAGTCCATTTTCTCATGATGGGAAGCATGGCGGCATGCAGGCAGACGTGGTGCTGGAGAGGGAACTGAGAGTTCTGTATTCAGATCAACAGGCAGCAGAAAGTGAGACACTGGACCTGGTTTGAGCAGTTGAAATCCCCAAAGCCCATCCCAACAAGGCCAGACCTACCCCAGCAAGGCCACACCTCCTAGTACCACCTTAAGCATTCAAATATATGAGCCTATGGGGGCATTTCTATTCAACCTACAACACCTGGGGTTGCATATGCTTGCCATAGGCTCCCAAGTTTTATGTGGGTGCTGGGGCTCAACGTCAGGTTCTCATGCCTGAACAACAGGCACTTCATGGACATGTTTTAGTCTGTAGTCTTTGTATGAGTCAGAAGTCTCTAGAACAGTGCTTCTCGACCTGTGAGTCATGACAAAGGGGTTGCATATCATATGTTTGCATTATGATTCATAACAGTAGCAAAATTACAGTTAGGAAGTAGCAACAAAATAATTTTATAGTTGGGGATCAGCACAACATAAGGAACTGTATTAAAGGGTCGCAGCATTATGAAGGTTGAACACGGTGCCTGGGGTTGTAGTCAGAGAGGCAACCACCTCTGGGTCCCACCCCTGGGCACCAGCCATCTTGGGAGGACCTGCCCAACTTGGCCCCAGTTTCTGGCCATTCTTCAGGCCCTGCGGGAAGGCTCCCCTTTTCCAAGACTGCAGGCAGACCTGCAGTCTCCACGCCCTGTCCCCCACACCCATCTGCCAGAGTCCCCAGCCACTTCCTGAGACGTAGAAACCAGCCCCCAGCTTCCATCCTGCCCCGGAACTCCCATCTGGACCAGAGGTGAGTGCCTGGGGTTGTAGTCAGAGAGGCAACCACCTCTGGGTCCCATCCCTGGGCACCAGCCATCCCGGGAGGACCTGCCCAACTTGGCCCCAGTTTCTGGCCATTCTTCAGGACCTGCGGGAAGGCTCCCCCTTTCCAAGACTGCAGGCATACCCTGAAGTCTCCACACCCTGCCCCCATACCCATTTGCCAGAGACCCCAGCCACTTCCTGAGACTCAGAGACCAGCCCCCAGCTTCCATCCGCCCCAGAACTCCCATCTGGACCAGAACTTCCGTCCTGTCCTGGAACTCCCATCTGGATAAGAGGAGCTCCCATCTGGACAAGATAAGGAGACTCCAGGGACTTCCCGAGACTCAAGAGTCCAGCCCCCCAGCTCCTATCTGGCCAGCACTCTCATCTGGACCAGAGCTCCCATCCAGCCCAGAGCTTCCATCTGGACCAGAGAGAGGATCCCTAAATCTGTCAGCTCTGTCTGGACCAAGTTCACTGATAAAACCAAGAACGAACCCAAGAGGAGATGGGCAGACGTCAAGGCAGAAGTACATACAACAAAATAAAGAGCAATACAGCATCACCAGAACCTAGCCCTCCTCCAACAGCTAGACCTGAACATCACAGAATGGAAGAAGAAGAAGAAAACAACCTTATAAGTAACATCATGAAGAGGCTAGAGCCTTATATAGAAGAAATAAAAAATAAAGTGGAGGAACAGACAAACAAAAAATGGGAAGAACGCTATAAAAAACTAGAGGAAAGGACAAATAAAGCAGAAGAAAACAACAAGTCCCCGAAAGAAAATCATGAAAAAGCAAGGGAAACAGTCCAAGACCTGAAGAGGGAAATAGAAAAAATGAAGAAGACACTAGCAGAAGGAATGCTGGAAATAGAAAATCTGAGTAAACAAATAGGAACTTCAGATGCAAGTATAACCAACAGAATGCAAGAGATGGAAGAGAGGACCTCTGGTGTTGAAGATACGTTAGAAGAAATAGATTTATCAGTCAAAGAAAACACTAAAACCAACGAAGTCATGACCCAAAATGTCCAAGAAATTTGGGACACCATGAAAAGACCAAACCTATGAATAATAGGGATAGAGGAAGGAGAAGAATACCAACTCAAAGGCACAGAAAATATATTTAACAAGATCATAGAAGAAAACTTTCCCAACTTAAAGAAGGAAATGCCTATGAAGATACAAAAAGCCTATAGAACACCAAACAGACTAGACCCCCCAAAAAAGTCCCCTCGCCACATAATAATTAAACAACTAAATGTACAGAATAAAGAAAGACTATTAAGGGCAGCAAAGGAAAATGGCCAAGTGACTTATAAAGGCAAACCCATCAGAATATCACCCGATTTCTCAATGGAGACTTTGAAAGCCAGAAGGAAAGATATAATGCAGATGCTAAGAGACCATGGATGCCAGCCTAGACTCATATACCCAGCAAAACTTTCAATCATCATAGATGGGGTGAACAAGACCTTCCAAGACAAAACCAGATTTAAACAATACTTATCCACAAACCCAGCCCTACAGAAAGCACTAAAAGGAAAATTCCAACCTAAGGAAGGCAGATACACCCATGAAAACACAGGCAATAGATAACACCACAGCAGTAAACCCCAAAGAAGAGAAGTATACACACACACTACCACTAAAAAATAAAAATAATAACAGGAATGAACAATCACTGGTCATTAATATCCCTGAATATCAATGGACTTAATTCACATATAAAAATACACAGACTAACAGAGTGGATACGAAAACAGGACCTATCTTTCTGCTGCATACAAGAAACACACCTCAAATTCAAAGACAGACACCTCCTAAGAATAAAAGGCTGGGAAAAGACTTTCCAATCAAATGGTCTTAAGAAGCAAGCTGGTGTAGCCATCCTAATATCCAGCAAAATAGACTTCAAACTAAAATCAATCAAAAGAGATGATGAAGGACATTGCATACTCATCGCAGGAAAGATCCACCAAGATGAAGTCTCAATTCTGAACATTTATGCCCCCAAACACAAGGGCACCCACATATGTAAAAGAAACATTACTAAAGCTTAAATCACATATAAAACCCCACACATTAATAGTGGGAGACTTCAACACCCCACTTTCACCTCTGGATAGACCGGCCAAATTGAAACTTAACAGAGACATAATGGTCTTAACTGATGTTATGGCTCAAATGGACTTAATCAATATCTACAAAACATTCCACCTGAACAAAAAAGAATATACCTTCTTCTTAGCACTCCATGGAACCTTCTCTAAAATCGACCACATACTTGGCCACAAAGCAAATCTCAACAGATACAAAACAATTGGAATAACCTCCTGTGTTCTATCGGACCACCATGGTTTAAAGTTAGATTTCAACAACAAAAACAACTACAGAAATCCTACAATCTCATGGAAACTGAATAATGCTCAACTGAATCACCAATAGGTTAAGGAAATAAAGAAAGAAATTAAAGACTTCCTAGAGATCAATGAAAATGAATATACCACATACCCAACTTATGGGACACTATGAAAGCAGTGCTAAGAGGGAAATTCATAGCACTAAATGCCCACATAAAGAAGCTGGAGAAATCTCACGCTAGTGACTTGACAGCACACCTGAAAGCCCTTGAACAGGAAGAAGCAAAGTCTCCCAGGAGTAACAGACGCCAGGAAATTATCAAATTGAGAGCTGAAATCAATAAAATAGAAATAAAGAGAACAATACAAAGGATTAATGAAACAAAGAGTTGGTTCTTTAAGAAGATCAACAAGATAGACAAGCCCTTATCCAAACTAACCAAAAGACAGAGAGAGAGCATCCAAATTAACAAAATCAGAAATGAAAAGGGGGACATAACAACAGACAATGAGGAAATCCAGAGAATCATCAGGTCATACTTCAAAAACCTCTACTCCACAAAACTGGAAAATCTAAAAGAAATGGATAATTTTTCTGGATAGGTACCACATACCTAAGTTAAATCAAGACCAGATAAACCATTTAAATAGTCCAATAACCCCTAAGGAAATAGAATCAGTCATTAAAAGTCTCCCAACCAAAAAAAGCCCAAGACCAGACGGTTGCACTGCAGAATTCTACCAGATCTTCAAAGAAGACTTAATACCAATACTCTTTAAATTGTTCCACACAATAGAAGCAGAAGAAATATTACCAAACTCCTTCTATGAGGCTACAATTACCCTGATTCCTAAACCAAACAAAGATGCAACAAAGAAAGAGAACTACAGACCGATCTCCCTCATGAACATTGATGCAAAAATACTCAATAAAATACTGGCAAACAGACTCCAAGAACACATCAAAACAATTATCCACCATGGTCAAGTAGGCTTCATCCCAGGGATGCAAGGGTGGTTCAACATACGAAAGTCCATCAATGTAATACACCATATAAACAAACTCAAAGAAAAAAACCACATGATCATCTCACTAGATGCAGAAAAGGCATTTGACAAAATCCAACACCCCTTCATGATAAAGGTCTTGGAGCGATCAGGAATACAGGGAACATACCTAAACATAATAAAGGCAATCTACAGCAGCCCAACAGCCAACATCAAATTAAATGGAGAGAAACTCAAAGCAATACCACTAAAATCAGGAACAAGGCAAAGCTGTTCCCTCTCCCCATACTTATTCAATATAGTACTTGAAGTTCTAGCCAGAGCTATAAGACAACATAAGGAGATTAAGAGGATACAAATTGGAAAGGAAGAAGTCAAGCTTTCCCTATTTGCAGATGACATTATAGTATACATGAGTGACCCCAAAAATTAAACCAAGGAACTGATACAGCTAATAAAAACCTTCAGCAACATAGCAGGATACAAGATCAACTCAAAAAAATCAGTAGCCCTCCTATATACAATAGACAAACAGGCTGAGAAGGAAATCAGAGATACATTCACCCTTTATAATAGCCACAAATGATATAAAATACCTTGGGGTTACTCTAACTAAGCATGTGAAGGACCTATATGACAAGAACTTTAAGTCCCTGAAAAAAGAAATTGAAGAAGATGTCAGAAAATGGAAAGATCTCCATGCTCATGGATATGCAGGATTAACATAGTAAAAATGGCTATCTTACCAAAAGCAATCTACAGATTCAACGCAATCCCCATCAAATTACCAACACAATTCTTCACAGATCTGGAAAGAATAATACTCAACTTCATATGGAAAACAAAAAACCCAGGATAGCCAAAAGAATCCTGTACAATAAAACAACCTCTGGAGGCATCACAATCCCCAACCTCAAGCTCTACTATAGAGCTACTGTAATGAAAACAGCTTGGTACTGGCATAAAAACCTACATGTGGACCAATGGAATCGAATTGAAGACCCTGACATTAACCCGCACACCTATGAACATATAATTTTTGACAAAGAAGCCAAAAACGTACAATGGAAAAAAGAAAGCGTCTTCAACAAATGGTGCTGGCATAACTGGATGTCAATGTGTAGAAGGCTGCAAATAGATCCATATCTGTCACCATGCACAAAACTTAAGTCCAAGTGGATCAAAGACCTCAACATAAATCCAGTTACTCTGAACCTGATAGAAGAGAAAGTAGGAAGTAGTCTTGAACGCATTGGCACCGGAGATCACTTTCTAAATATAACACCAGTAGCACAGACACTGAGAGAAACAATCAATCAATGGGACCTGTTGAAACTGAGAAGCTTTTGTAGAGCAAAGGACATGGTCAACAAGATAAAGCAACAGCCTACAGAATGGGAAAAGGTCTTCAACCCCACATCTGACAGAGGGCTGATATCCAGAATATATAAAGAACTCAAGAAATTAGACATCAGAATGCCCAGCAGTCCAATTAAGAAATGGGCTATAGAACTAAACAGAATTCTCAACAGAGGAAGTTCAAATGGCTGAAAGACATTTAAGGAATTGCTCAACATCCCTAATTATCTGGGAAATGCAAATCATTTCTGAGATACCACCTTACACCTGGTGGGGGTGGGGGTGGGAGGGGAGAGGACAGGGGAACCCATGGCTGATGTGTAAAATTAAAACACAAATATAATAATAATAAAAAGAAGGCTGAATCCTGCTCTAGAGGAACAGAACAGACTAAATGAAGTGTGTTATGAGGGAGTTATTAGATTGGGATCCACAATATAGTGGGGGTAGTCCACCACTGGCTGTCTCACCCTGAAAAGACCAAACATCCAGGAGTTGTTCACTCCAGTAGACTCGGTTCTGAGTAGTTCCAGGCTGACCTGCCAGCCAGCTCCCAAATAGTCACATGGAGACTTCTTATTGATTATGAAAGCTTAGCCAGTAGCTTAGGCTTGTTTCTAACTAGCCCTTATAACTTATATTAGCCCATTTCTATTAATTTACTTTCTGCCTTGTGGCTTTATCACCTTTACTCTGTACTGCCCATGCTGCTTTCCTGCTTCCTCCGTGTCTGGCTGGCAACTCTTTTCTTCTTCCCAGCATCCTCTGTGCTTGGAAATCCTGCCTAGCTATTGTCCAACCAGAGAGGCACATCTTCACAGTGTGCAAAAGGATTGTTCCACAACACTGGTGCTGAAAGCATGAGCGATCCCTAGAGAGGCACTGATCTGAAGCCCACAGGGCGGGCCTGAAGAAGCCGCTTCTAAGTTCAGAGAGTCCGCAGTGGCCGCCGAGGTGTGGAATTTGTCATAGAGGATGAAGGCAAGAAGGAATCAGGGAAACTGTTCCCTCTTCTGTCTTTTTGTCTGGGCTTCAAGTAGTTTGGTCAAAAATCCCTTAGAGGGTGGCCAGCAGCTTGCCTTCTCATTGATTCCAGATCCAGTCAAGGTGAAAACCAGCACACATGTCAGCCCTTATTTTTGATTTTGTAATTTTTCAGTTTTAAATGATACAACTCATGGATGCTTATCAAGCCCTCAGATCTCAAGATACAACAAGACTTGGAAATGCAGACAACATTCTAGACCAGTAGTTCTGAACCTGTGAGTCATGAGTCCCCTTTGGGGGAGTCAAACAACTCTTTAATAAGGGTCCTCTAAGACCATCAGAAAGCACAGATATTTACATTATGATTCATAACAGTAGCAAAATTACAGTTATGAAGTAGCAACAAAATGTTTTTATGGTTGGGGGTCACCGCAAAATAAGGAGTCGTATTAAAGGGTAACAGCATTAGCTAGGGTGAGACCACTGTGCTAGATCCCACAGTTTATCTTTCTTTCCATAAGAACTCTTGGGATCCCCCATAGACCACCAACTCAAACAACAGAGGAGATGCTGCAGAGATGTCTTTTAGGGTAAGAGTCTCTTAAGAAACACGTTCTCCAGCTTAGCTGTTCCAAGCGTGAGTGTGGCTCCTGGGAACAGCTGGTCATGGAGGAGTCCTTCCCAGCCTTCCTCTCGATACTCTTTCCTCGTTTCTTCACTCTGCTCTGCTTTTCCTGAGACCCACGATAGGGGAGCCCCTTGATTGCGTTCTTCCCAAGCATAATGAATGAAGAATGTTAAAGTGTGTAACCAAAGCCATGAGACAGAAGCAGTCCCTTAGTTCCCAGGAGCAAAGCAGGAACTGAACTTGGAGACTTTGAGCAGTGGACATTGGTGAACATATGGGAGTGGTGGGTCCAGGGGAGAGAGCAGTACTCCTAAACCTAGGACTGGATTTTAATGTTCTCACAAGGACAAAGTCTTGGGCTGCCTTAGATGGGGAGATGGGACTGAAATCATGTCTGTGGTGATATATTGTGTATGAAATAAAGCTTGCCTGAGGATCAGGGGACAGGGCCAGTTACTAGTTTAAACATAGAAGCCAGGCAGTGGTGGCACACATCTTTAATCCCAGCACTTGAGATCTCATGCCTTTGCTACCAGTATTTGGGAAGCACACACACCATTAATCCTAGCACTAGGAATGAAGTGGAATGGGTGGGCGGAGAAAGGCATATAAGGAGTGAGGAGACAGGAACTAGAGAGCCTTTCAGCTGAGAACTCAGAGGCATTCAGTCAAAGGATTCCAGGAGATAGGATCTCACCTTCCATTTGACTTGAGGATTCGGTAGTGGTGAGAAGTTTCTCTAGAGGCTTGTTCCTTTGTCTCTCTGATCTTTCAGCATTCACCCCAATATCTGGCTCCAGGTTTTTTATTATAGGACCATTTAGGATTCATTCAACACATGTCCCCAGTACAACTATGGCTCTGAAAAATCAAAGCCCAAGAAAATTAAATCCACTCACCATCCTCCCTCTTTAGAGAGAAGAAAAGAGTGTTTGTGGGTAATTAGTAGACATAAGCATGTGTTCACCACACACAAGGAGCTTCTATGAAACAGAACTTAGCCCCATTCTAGGCCATATAGCAAATACAGAAGAATCTATAGTATACAGATGAAGTTTTTCTTCTGTTTTTGTTGTTGTTGTTGTTATTGTTGTTGTTGTTTTTGAGTCAGAGTTTTACTATGAAGTTTTACTAACTAGCCTTGAACTTGTTAAACAGCCCAGATTAGCTCTGAGTTCTCCCATCCAAGTACTAACCAGACCTGATCTTGCTTAGGTTCCAAGATCTGAGGCCTTGGCACATTCAGGGTGGTATGTCTGTAGACTATCCTTGAGCTCTCAATCTTACATCTGTAACCTAAAGAATGCAAGTGTATACCACCATGCAAAACTCAGAGTGTCTCCTAGACAAAATATTATAGTTAATAGAATTAGGGCTCAATATCAAAAATATATAAATTTTATTTGGAAATTTAAAACAAACTAAAAGTTTATGAATGACTCATGGAACAAAGAAATCAGAAAAAAAGGAATGTATTTAGAATTACCAAACAGTAAAACAAATGCCGAACACAGGGTGGGGGGGGGGGAAGAGCAGGAGTAAACTCTACTACTGAGTTTACTCCCCACCACCACAAAAGCAAAACAAGACATGTAAGATATAGCCACAGTAGGAGAACATTTATAATCTTAAGTGTGTTCACTAGAAATCAAAAAGGACTGGAATTCTGGGATGACAGAGTAGACACACTTTCCTCTGTTTCTTAGAAAGCGCAACTGGACACTGTAAAAGCAAATGGAGAATGCTGGAAGGCGGTGAGGAGGAGTATAAGTACCCAAAATAACTGAGAGTGAATTCCATAGTTCCCTTTTTATATTCTATGTGTTGTACTGGATACATAAGAGGTTAGCACTATAGAAACATCAGTGGGTTCAGACGTTTTAAAAAACCATTTTCATCTGTGTGTGTGTGTGTGTGTGTGTGTGTGTGTGTGTGTGTGTGTGTGAGGGGAGCACCTGTGGAGGCCAGAAGAGACCATTGGATCCCCTGGAGCTGGAGGAGCTGATGGTTGTCTGATGCCCGATGTGGTCCCTCTGATTTCATGACAGTAGTAGAGACCCTAACTAAGAGAGCAGTGTGTGCCTGTAATCCAGTACTCAGGAAGGAGAGGAAGGATCAGAAGGTCATCCTTGGCTACATAGTGAGGTCGAGGACAGCGTGAGATACACAAGATCCTATCTAAAACATTAATTTCTAGAGAAGTAACAGTTTCACCATGCAGTCCAGGCTGACCTTGAACTTGCAATTCTTGCTTCTACCTCTAGTGCCGAGATTACAGATGTGTGGCACCACATCTGTCAGTAATTTTTACGATAAATGCAACAGGAAACAGTGGTTCTTTGAGATGATAAGGAGTAGTAATGTTGTTGCCAGGTAGCTGTATACATCTGTTGCCTTTACACTTATGTATCACATGATTAAGACCTATTTCGTATAACTTACAGGCAGAAAGTGCAGACGTCACTGAGCTGGTGACTTCTCACTGACTTTCCATTAGAAGTCCCTGATGGTTTCAGGATAATTGCTGCTGCTGCTGCTGCTGTCACTGTGATCTGTACTGGAGATTTTATCGGGAGCCTCACACAAGCATTCTTGCCATTGAGCTGTAGACCCCGTGTCAGAACTCATTTTCTTTAACTCAGGCTTTGCCTGCCACAGCTTTGCCGTCTGGTGGAGGTGTTAGAAGCGTTCTCCTCTTCTTTGGCTCTTCTAGTAACCGTGACTGAGGTCTTACCAAAGGAAAAGAAACAGAAGGACGAGAAGACCCTAACTCTGGGCCAAGCTGTGGTGGACCTGCTTCCTTTACTGGAAGGTCAGATGTGCAATTTATCCAAAAGCAAAAATTAACAAAATGCATAAAACCTATACCCAACGATGTGTAAAGCTCAGCCTCTGTGGCTTTGAAGGTTTTTGTGGGAAATGAGGGTGTGTGTCTGCGCCTGGATTAGTTCTGACTTGACCCTTTCTTCTCTGGCTCAACCTGACCTTGCAGGAGAGGACTCGTTTGAAACCGTGGTCCCGTTACACCCTGTGCAGGGGTCGCCCCTAGAGACTCCTTCAGTAAGCTCCAAGGTACTCGAGTTTTAAGTCTTAATGCTTTCAGCTGCCTCCTAATCCATCTATTCGGGTCAAGTTCGGGTGAGGACATTGCACTGGGCACTTCCTTTCATGACACCTACATTGCTAGTTTCTGGTGAACAGGCATGAAGAAGGCTGTCCTACCTTGTCGATATAACCCAGGGTGATGAATTGATGTGCCAAAGAGCAGGTATTGGTTACTTTGCCTGGAAGGGCAAGTAACTTAGGGAAGATTTAACTATGGAAATGCTTCTTGGGCTGTATGCCAGCAGGTTAAACTGTATATGACAGTATATACTTAGGCATGGCAGCCTGCCTCTGGTTGAAGACTTCTAATTTGACACAGCACCAGCCAGTACCCTATCCTGAATTCCAAAATGTGATGCAACATACCGGGATTCTCTTCAGTGACAGCCTACTGACATCCAGACATATCATAATGAAACTGAACTCAGCATCTTCCCCTCATCTTACTCTTTCCTTTATCTTAGTGCTCTGGGCTGATGACAGTACCCATCCATGAAATTACATGACATAGGACCTAAGTTACATCCATGGATCCTAACTACAGCCAATCTCCAAATCCAACCCTGTCTTCCTCCTAAGTGTCCTTAGACCTCCTCCTTTTTACTGTTTTCCTGCTCCATGTTACCTCGGCTTTCTTGGGTCGTTAGGAGTAATCTTAGCACTTATTTACCTTTGGGCTGAAGGTAGCACACTGTTTCTTTTCTTTCTTTTTTTTTTTTTTTAGATTTATTTATTTACTATATATACAGAAGAGGGCGCCAGATCTCATTACAGATGGTTGTGAGCCACCATGTGATTGCTGGGAATTGAACTCAGGACCTCTGGAAGAGCAGTCGGTGCTTGTAACCTCTGAGCCGTCTCTCCAGCCCCAAGCACACTGTTTCAGTCCCTTCTACAGTAGCTTTTCTTTGGACCCAGAATGATTTTCTTCATTTCCTTTGCTGATCCAAGTCACAAACTCCTTTGTAGCCGATGTCATTGTTTCCTACTCTTTTCTAGCCCAGTAATTAATTACTCACTTATTTGGTGCTTCTCAAAGAGGGTATTTTATACAGGATTTTTTGTAACTCATAAAGCTGTGGTATGAGTTTCATAATGAAAGGGAATGTGTTTTGTGTGTGTGTGGAGGGTAGGGGTGGGGTGGGGGAAGGAGCGGCGTCTCTCTGTGTAGCCTTGGCTGTCCTGAAACTCACTCTGTAGACCAGGCTGGCCTCAAACTCAGAGATCTGCCTGCATCTGCCTCCTAAGTGCTGGATTAAAGGCATGCACCACCACCGCCCAACTGAAAATATCTTATGATAAATCACTACATTTAAATTGTTAAAATAATGATAAGGGAGTGGGTATGGTGATACACATCTTCAATCTTAGCACCTGGGAGGCAGAGGCAAGGTAGATCTCTATGAGTTTGAGACCCTGCTGGTCTAGAGAGCGAGTTCCAGGTCAGCCAAGGCTACATAGTGAGCCTCTGTGTAATAAGTTCGATGATGATGATGATGATGATGATGATGATGATGGTGGTGGTGATGGTGATGATGATGATGATGATGATGGTGATGGTGATGATGATGATGATGATGGTGATGGTGATGGTGATGATGATGATGATGATGATGGTGATGGTGATGGTGATGATGATGATGATAGCTTAGGTATAAAGCACTTGCCAGACAAGTATGAGGACCTAGGTTCGAATTTCCAGGATCCATGTAAAGCCAGACATGGGCCTGTAATCCCAGTGGAAAGTGAAGACCAATATCCAAGGTTGTCCTTTACTCTCCACATGCTCACCGTGGCACATATGTGCCCGAACACATACACATGCATCATACATGCACACAGCCCACATAATCAGGAAATACAGACTGGGGAAGCACTCAGGAGTGCCTGCTAGTTATGTTCAGTATGGAGTCATGCAGCTCTCTCCCATGTGTGTTTGTGTTTCCCTTCCTCACTGGTGGGGAGAAGGACCCTCGTTCAGAATAGAACCCCAGTTCTCCTTGGACTCTTTCTTCAGCTCCTGGTACTTGGGGAAAGATAAAGTTTAAGTTTATCTTTATAGTTGAGTTTAACCTCATCTTGAACAGTGGTAGCAGATAACGTCACTAAAGACAGTGAGGACCTATGGCAGTTCTCCTAAGTGCGGCGTCACTGTGTTTCCTAGCAATGCAGTCTTGACGTGAAGGTATCTGTGGCAGAGCCCTTACTGACCCCAGCCCAGGTCTCAGCTAGTAATCTACTGAAGGTCACCCTGGAGGCTGCCTATTCTGTGCCGGAGTCATTTGTTCCAGTCGGGCCTCAGCAGAACTACATGGTTGGTCTGCAAGTTCCATCAGTTGGAGAGGTAAAGCGCTTCTTCTTTCCAGATATCTGCATGGGCCATGTTCCTCCCTGCCAAGACTGAATTCAAACTTACTCTACCAACAGGCTTAAAAACTAACATTCAAGCTGGAGAGATGGCTCAGAGGTTAAGAGCACTGGCTGTTCTTCCAGAAGTCCTGGGTTTGATTCCCAGTAACCATATGATTATTCACAGCCATCTATAATGAGATCTGGTGCCCTCTTCTGGCCTGCAGGCACACATGCAGGCAGAACACTGTATACTTAATAAACAATAACGTTGATTTTTGTTTTACATGTATATTTTCATAACAATATCCAGTTACACACTCTATACATTGCACACAATTTATATTAATCATTATATACTTGTGATCCAAAATATGTGCAACATATTTAAAAGTTGCCAGTTCTGGATGTGTTTATACATGGTTTATTTTATGGCTTTTTTTATAAGTATCTCATTATACAACATTTCCACTTAATTCCAGATATTATTTAGATCAGATCTCTAGATCCAGGAACACAGAAGGTCCCTGCTGGAGTCCCAAGGTGCAATAAGTTAATGACTACACCGTGCTACTGACACAGTTGTGCATGTAAATTTTCATAACACTCATGTGCTGGGGATTTAGGTGGGTATCAGAGACACTTACTTCCATTTCTAAAACTGGAATAAGCCAAGTCTGGATGGTTGCTGTCCCTTCCAGGGACAACCCCATGACTGCGTGTGGCACATCTGTGCATGGCTCAGCTCCAACTGCAGGTTTCTGCTACTTTTTTTCTTTGGGCTAGTGAGATATCTTAAAGAGTAAAGGTATGTTGCCCAGCCCTATGACTTGAGTTTGATCCCTTGGACCTACATAGGGAAAGAAAATACCAGCTCCCAAATTTGTGCACATGCGTGCACATGCATGTGAGTTAATAAATGAAACACTTTTTAAAAGAATAATTTACATTTTATTGTGTTTTCTATAATTCACAGAGTTATATATTAGCACCAACAGAATGAAGGGCACATGCCCCTACTCCATAATCATTGGAATAATACCCAGAATTCGACGGGAAAGTAGTAAGCAGACTTCTTACACATGCCGAGGCCCCTGCGAGTGTCCTCACATCTGCTGTCTGCTCTTTTAGAAGGACTTCCATATGGTGTTCAAGAATGGAACCTTGAAGCTTGGAGGAGAGAGAGAAGTCGTTCCCCGGCCTAAAAAATGGCCCATTCCTAACATTCTCGCTCCAGGAGCTAATAACATTCCTGACTCCTTCATTGTGGGTGGTCCCTATGAGGAAGAAGAAGGAGAACTCAACCACCCAGAGGTGAGAGAACAGACTTTTCATGATAAAAACCGTACACTAACAGATGCCCTTTGTGCATCTGAAATTTACACACACACACACACACACACACACACACACCTGGCATTTGTCAAAACTGGTTGCATGTGAAAGTCAGTATCATCTAATTCTGCAAACAGAATAATTTATATCCAATTTACTCTTTCTTTTACATTTATTTCATTTTGAGTAGATAAGTATGTTATTCATTTGTTACTATAATGAAATACCCAAGATAATCAACTTATAAAGAGGAAAGATCTGTTTTGGTTCACATTTGGAGGTTCAGCTCTGTGATGAGCTCTGCCCTCTCTTTTGTACCTAAGGAGCTCCCAATTAGGATTCATTTCCTAAAGGCTCCAAACCTACCAGTAGTACCACTCTTGGGGGGCCTTTAACACAGAGATCTTTGGGGGGACATATAGCAATAATAATAATACAGTTCAAAATTTAAAACTAAGAAGCGAATAGTGGAAGTCTCCTGTGTGTGTGTCTCTTCCTAATCCCTGTCATCTTGTTTCTCAAGTAGTTACTTTGTCACTGTTTCTGCCTGATGCCTTTTTGTAAATTTACAAAAGTAAATAAGTACAACAATACAGATGGAACACAGAGACAGAACCTGCCTGCCTCTCTCTTCCTGTACAGACAGCAGGGAGTCAAATTTCAGGGCAGGCTTACCAAACAAAAATAAGTGCTTAAAAGAAAACAATAAAACATTCCCAGGGCTACATTTCTATTAGTCAATTTGTGATGGGAAAATGCCTTTCCATTTGATGATGATTCCAAAGGTGGTGAAATAATATTCAGACAGCATTATAGCAAAGCTTACAGATAAAATTGCTTTTCTTTTTTCTTTTTTCAAGACAGAGTTTCTCTTTAGCCTGGTGGCAGTGGCGCACGCCTTTACTCCCAGCACTCAGGAGGCAGAGGCAGGGGGATCTCTGTGAGTTCGAGGCCAGCCTGGGCTACAGAGTGAGTTCCAGGACAGCCAGGGCTACACAGAGAAACCCTGTCTCGAACAAACAAACAAACAAACAAACAAACCGGAAACCGCTCTGTTTATTCCATGGTGGTGTTTTTGTTGCAGGACTGGGTGTATGTAGATTGTGCTTAAATCAGGAGCAGGGAAACATGTCGGTTTGCCTCACATATTTATAGATCTTAGTACGTACAGATTGATACTGTCCCCGTCATTTTTACAGGCCATTATACAATTTGCTTTGTTTTACTTCGTAGTGTATCTTGAATATTTTTTCACATCACTACATTAAAATAATGTTCATTTGTTTTCTTTTTGTGGTTGCTATATGATAGGACATTGAGTGGACGTACTTTAATTTACTTATTCACTCCCTTACTAATGATAATCAAGATTTTTTTAGTTGAATTTTTTTCTTGTTATTTCAACATGTATTTATCAAGGGCACAGAAAATGATAGAAAAGTGACTGCAAAGGATTCTCTTTCTAGTCGACAAACATCAGTAGAAATATTCAGAAAAATAATTAGTGAAATGAGGATGTTGAATTCTTTTCATTGGCTCTAAATATGCTAGTAATAAGGGTAGCTGTTAGCATTCTGAACTGCCCCTTGGGGACCCCTCCCCAGCATCCTGATGTCATCTTACATAGTAAAGTCCCTTTAAGATAAAACACTTCCCTTCTTTCTCCTTCCTCGAAGTGAGGTGTGCACACCTCTGCTTTCCTCCCCCCTTCTCTCTCTCTCTCTCTCTCTCTCTCTCTCTTTCTCTCTCTCCTCTCCCCTTCTTCCATGTGGATGCCGTGTGAATAACTTTCTACGGTGTCTCCCTCACCCTCCACGGGGCACCTTGGCTCAAACCCACCAAGGCCTCTCAAAGGCCATTTTACAAAAGTAGCAACATTTAAAAATTGCTGAAATGTCTTTTCTCATCTTTTGTTTAGTGAATATTCATACTTCCCTTAGATTTATATTTTATTTTATATATTTAGATCTTACGTTATATATTAGTTTACGTAATTGTTTCTCAGCCTTGGCCACACTTTAAAATTACCTGTAAAGGAGCCAGGTGTGTGTCATGCCGAATACCTTTGATCCTTGCCCTTGGGAGGCAGAAGATCTTTGAGGCCAGCCTAAACTACATGGGGAGTTCCAGGCCATCCAGGAGGCCAGGATGGTCTACGTAGTGAGACTCTATCTCAAAAACCAAACCAAAGCCAGGCGGTGTTGGCTCACGGCTTTAATCCCAGCACTCGGGAGGCAGAGGCAGGCGGATCTCTGTGAGTTTGAGGCCAGCCTGGTCTACAGAGTGAGTTCCAGGACAGCCAGGGCTACACAGAGAAAGCCTGTCTCGAACAAACAAACAAACAAACAAACAAACCGGAAACCGCTCTGTTTATTCCATGGTGGTGTTTTTGTTGCAGGACTGGGTGTATGTAGATTGTGCTTAAATCAGGAGCAGGGAAACATGTCGGTTTGCCTCACATATTTATAGATCTTAGTACGTACAGATTGATACTGTCCCCGTCATTTTTACAGGCCATTATACAATTTGCTTTGTTTTACTTCGTAGTGTATCTTGAATATTTTTTCACATCACTACATTAAAATAATGTTCATTTGTTTTCTTTTTGTGGTTGCTATATGATAGGACATTGAGTGGACGTACTTTAATTTACTTATTCACTCCCTTACTAATGATAATCAAGATTTTTTTAGTTGAATTTTTTTCTTGTTATTTCAACATGTATTTATCAAGGGCACAGAAAATGATAGAAAAGTGACTGCAAAGGATTCTCTTTCTAGTCGACAAACATCAGTAGAAATATTCAGAAAAATAATTAGTGAAATGAGGATGTTGAATTCTTTTCATTGGCTCTAAATATGCTAGTAATAAGGGTAGCTGTTAGCATTCTGAACTGCCCCTTGGGGACCCCCCCCCAGCATCCTGATGTCATCTTACATAGTAAAGTCCCTTTAAGATAAAACACCTCCCTTCTTTCTCCTTCCTCGAAGTGAGGTGTGCACACCTCTGCTTTCCTCCCCCCTTCTCTCTCTCTCTCTCTCTCTCTCTCTCTCTCTCTCTCTCTCTCTTTCTCTCTCCCCTCTCCCCTTCTTCCACTGTGGATGCCGTGTGAATAACTTTCTACGGTGTCTCCCTCACCCTCCACGGGGCACCTTGGCTCAAACCCACCAAGGCCTCTCAAAGGCCATTTTACAAAAGTAGCAACATTTAAAAATTGCTGAAATGTCTTTTCTCATCTTTTGTTTAGTGAATATTCATACTTCCCTTAGATTTATATTTTATTTTATATATTTAGATCTTACGTTATATATTAGTTTACGTAATTGTTTCTCAGCCTTGGCCACACTTTAAAATTACCTGTAAAGGAGCCAGGTGTGTGTCATGCCGAATACCTTTGATCCTTGCCCTTGGGAGGCAGAAGATCTTTGAGGCCAGCCTAAACTACATGGGGAGTTCCAGGCCATCCAGGAGGCCAGGATGGTCTACGTAGTGAGACTCTATCTCAAAAACCAAACCAAAGCCAGGCGGTGTTGGCTCACGGCTTTAATCCCAGCACTCGGGAGGCAGAGGCAGGCGGATCTCTGTGAGTTCGAGGCCAGCCTGGTCTACAGAGTGAGATCCAGGAAAGGTGCAAAGCTACACAGAGAAATCCTGTCTCGAAAAACCAAACCAAACTAAAATCTGTATAACTCTTTTTGAGACTGAGTCTCAACATTTGACTAGGTTGGCCTTGACCTCATCTTCTTGCCTCATGCTCCTCAGAACTAGAATTACAGAGAGATGTGCCACTACACACAGCCCCTGGAGATCTTTAAAACAATGATGGTGGTGTGCTACTTTCGTTTCCTGTTGCTACGGTAAAATATTCTGACATAAGCAACTCAGGAGAGGAAGGGAGTGTTCAGCTCACAGACCCAGGGCAGAGTCTGTCATTTCAGAGAAGTGGTCACATCACAGCCCTGATCAGGAGCAGACGGCAGTGGATTTGTGCGCACAGCCTGGGGCCAGCTCTTCAGGACTCCTCTAAAAGTGGATAAATAAGTATACACTGCCACTCAATGGGTGATCTTTATTTTTTTTAAGCTCCTCCATGATTTTTATGTGTATCCTGAATTGAGAATCTCTGACTGAGGTTATGTGCATAAATGTTTGGCACTCGGGGATGGTAACATAGCACTATCTCGGTAGATTATCTCATAGTCCAAGCAGTTGCGGTAAATGTCATATACAAGAACTCCCACAGACCATCAGAATAAACAGAAAATTCATCTGATTCTCTCACAGGACAGAGAATTTAGGAACCAAGCGGAATGCATCAAGAAGAGGATCGTCTGGGACCTGGAGAGCCGCTGTTACCTGGATCCCTCTGCAGTGGCAAGGTAGGGACGGAAAAGAGCATGCCTAACCAGTCTGCAGGGGCGGGGGGTGGTTCCCCCGAAATCCCCAGACATGGTTTCTCTACATAGCCCCGGCTGTCCTAGAACTCACTCTGTAGCCCAGGCTGGCCTCAAACTCACAGAGATCTGCCTGACTCTGTCTCCTGAGTGCTGGGATTAAAGGTGTGCACCACCACCACCTGGCTAATGTTGGTTTATTTAAACACAGCATAATCTGGTTAAAAACTGTTCTTGTGGTGTTTAACTCAATCTCATGTACACAACAAAGCATACCTAAATCTCCTTGAGGAACAAAGGAAACTAAATACAGATCAGATGTGATAGAAGAGTTGAAACTCTTTGTAAAGTCCATGTAACACCTTCCAGAAAGATGAGTTCTAAGATTGACTGAGAAAAACAAGTTTATGAGAAGGGTCTGGAGGAGGGTCCAGAGCTGGCTAGAAAAAAATGTGCTCTAGCCTTCTGGTGGAAAACAGGTTTGCATTCCTTTCCATGGAACAACTGTGTGTGCCTAACATTCCAGATTCCCCTATGGCATGTGCTCCCTACAAGAGAGCTGGCTCAGCAGATAAGAGCATTTGTTGCTCTTGTGGAGGACCTGGGTTCAATTCCTAGCGTCCACATGGCAGCTCATAGCCATTTGTAACTCCAGTCCCAGGGAACCCAATGCCATCTTCTGACCTAGGTGGTACCAGGAATGCATGTGGTGCACATACATACATGTAGGCAAAACACTCATGCACATGAAATTTTTTTAAAAAGGTGGCTAGAGCCCTGGCTTGCACTTTCCATTGCTGGCAGAAGGTGGGAGAAGGGAGTGTGTGTGGATTTAAAAGGGTACATGCTGCTGCTGGTGGGCGACGTTCTCCAGAGCCACCGAGAGCCTAATCACTTCTATTTATGTCTCATGGGTCATCTCTAGGTAAAAGGGATGCTAGAGAGTATGTTGCTTTATTTGGACACATTGTCACCCACCCTGAGTCTGGGAAGACAGGAGGCTTGATACTGTCCAGATAACTGCCTCTGCCATAGAGAGCTGGTTCCAGATGACAGACACAGGCTTGCCAGTGTGCCTGCAATCCCAGTTCTCAGTTTTTTAAAAAAAACTTTTAAAAACGAAAGGATTGTTTTTCAGGGTAGTTTTACACCTATAGAAGCATTGGGTAGGTATTTCAGAGGTGTGCTTCTGGTCTCTACCTGGTGGTGTAATATTCTTTCTAGACATTGATAGATTTTATTGGCTAATGTTTTTTATTTATTTAACTTTATTTTATGTGCATTGTTGTGAAGATGTCAGATCCCAGGGAACTGGAGTTACAGACAGTTGTTAGCTGCCATGTGGGTGCTGAGAATTGAACCTGGGTCCTCTGGAAGAGCAGCCAGTGCTCTTAACTGCTGAGCCATCTCTCCAACCCAATTGGCTAATGTTTTGCTGAAGATAAACTGTTGCTCATGTCATTTTGAACAGTCATCTGTTAGATCAATAAAGAATAAGACAAAGTCTTCATTGTTTTACTTTAATTGATTAAATGTTTGGTGTTTTTCCTCATGTTCTATGGATTTGAATTTGTGACTCAGAATATTTTGTTTCCCTGTAAACTTTAGCCCTTCTCGTATGCACACTAATACACATGCATAGTTTTTCCTTATCAGACAGAGCTGCTGGCAGGTTCTCGTCTGAGAAAACCTTAATTTCTCCTTTTGCTGGATAATTGTAGTGAGTCCAGATGGTCTTTGACAGGAGATGAGATTCATTCATGAACATGATAGGTGGGGTGTGATACTCAGGAGTGCAGGGCCTGACACTTGTCCAGTGGTCCACGAGTGGGGATCATTCGACCCCACAGACATCACTGGGTGACTCACTTCTCAGCCACCATGTCTTCAAAGCCATCTGCATCAAATTTCATAAAACCCTCTTCGTCACACGTGTGTGGGGTCAGAGGAAAACGTGTTGGGGTCTGTTCTTCCTCTCCCCCCACCCCCCAGCCACTGGGCTGCTTTCATTGTGTGCTGGTATCTGGGCATTGTGTTGGGAAATAGGGACTCTGAGACTAGGAGTTTAGTGGGAGGTTGGTCTTGATCTTCAGGAGCTGGATAGGGTGGCTATTAGTTGTAGCTGGGCTCCAGGCCTGCGGTTTATTTCTCCTGCCGTTTCTTCTTTGGCCTGACCTAAGAGCCCCTGTAAAGACGAGACTGTTCTGCTGCTTCTCAGCTGAAATCCATGCTTCTGCCCATGCTCAGTTGGCTGCTTCTGCCTGAGCCCTGCTGTTGCTGTGGCAGCAGATTTTGGCGTGGGAATGAGTTCTCTATGTGTTTTAGTAGGTTTGGGCTGTTGTACTCAGAAGGGTTTCATAGTCCTTTTTTCTGCCCTCACAACCTTTTGTGAGCAGGGAGTCTGGACATTGGTGGAATTGTCCTGCAGACCGTCTTCTCAGAACACATAGGCTCTGGTAGTTCCTCTTAAAGATCGGGCCTTTCTTACAAAGGACACTTCAAGTTGTGCATGCCTTTAATCCCAGCACTGGGGAGGCAAATGTAGAACTCACTCTGACTTCGAGACCAGCCTGGTCTACATAGCAAGTTCCAGGCCAGTAAGGGCTACATAGTGAGACCTTTCTCAAAAATAAAACAACCTCTCCCACAAAATAAATAAAAATAATAAAGAACACTCAGGAATATTTCAACGCCTCCCCACCCCTGCCCTTAAAGCATTAGGTTTCTCTCCCCTTTGGGGCCCTGCAGGACTCCTGCATTTAACACCCATAAGGAAAACAACCCTTACATCTGGGTTCCCTGTATTTTTTGACTCTTAGTCTCCAATAATTTGTTAGAGTTACTATTAAGATTTTTTCCCCTGGTTGCTGTACTGGCCTTGGTTATCTGTTGAGTGGGTCTCAGCTTTGATTTTTTGTGTTTCCCTGTCTTTCCAAACTTCAGCTCACAGTTTTCCCTTCACCTCAACTCTCTGAGGGAGATAAGAAAAAAAAATTCCAATGTTCTTGCTGTAAGTGCAGCAGAGACTCCTTGAAAGCTGTGTCAGAGCAGATGGCATCCACTCACCCACATAGTACACAAACATGTGTTTGCACGCTTTGGTTATTTCTTTAAGGAAATCCACTGGACATGGGATTTATGGTTCAAAGAATGCAAACATTTTTATGTTACTTACTGCTGCAACAAGTCTCTGACAAAAGCGTGTTGAGGGGAAAAGGGTTATTTTGTCTCCTGCTGTGAAGATCCAGTCCTTCAGATCCTGGCGGGAAGGCACAGAGGAAGGAGCTGAGACAGCTGGTCACGTGTCTGCAGCCAGGGAGCAGAGACAGTGAATGCTGCTGCTCACCTCTCCCTCTCTTCAGTTAAAGACTCCAGTTCACGGGATGCTGCCACCCACATTCAGCATGTATGGGGGTCTCCCCTGTGCAGTTAAGCCAGTCTAGAAACATCCTCAAAAATATACCCGGGCATGTGTTTCTATGTGGTAAATCTAAGTCCTGCAAACTTTATAAGATTAACCATTCCAATTTTCAATGTTTCCGTTTGTGTTTCTTTGTTTACACAGGGTCTCCCTATGTAGACTAGACTAGGCTGGCCTGAAATTCACTGTCTTCCAGCTTTGCCTCCCAGTGCTAAGATTAAAGGCATGCACTCCCACCAGCCTCTTCAGCGGTTGGTCTGTTGTTGAGACAGGGTCTTGCTGTGTATCCCAGACTGGCCTAGAACTCACTGTGCAGCCCTCAATTTGTGATCCTCCTGCCTTAGCCTACTATCAAGCTTCTATTGCCATATGACACTGAAAGATGTGTGATTTGACATTGTTAGTACTTAAGTAAGATTTTTATAAATCTATAAACCTAGGAAGGTTTTAAAATATCAACCCCACCCCCACCCCTGGGCTGGAGAGATGGCTCAGCTATTATGAACAGTGGCTGCTCTTCCAAGGGATGCTGGTTCAGCTCCCAGCATCCTCAGCTTACAACTGCTAGGAACCCCAGCTCCAGAAGAGCATATAACCCACAGAGACACACATATACATAATTACAAATAATAAAATAAATCTTTATTTGTTTTAAGTCAGCAAACTAGCAAACTGTCCCGGCATGGTGGTGCACATCTGTAATCCTAGTGCTCAGGAGCTGAAACAGAAGGGTTCTGAGTTTGACGAGACTGGGCTTATAGTAGTGAGACTGTCTCAAAAACAAACAGAAAATCACCTGCTAATAAAACAGACTCTCTCTCTCTCTCTCTCTCTCTCTCTCTCTCTCTCTCTCTCTCTCTCACACACACACACACACACACACACACACACACCTATTTCATTACTTTCTAGACGATAGATTTTTAGGGCTTTGAACTGAACCCAGGACTAGGCAAGGGTTCACTCTACCACTGAGCCATATCCCCAGCTCATTTTGCTCATTATTTTCTAAAGAAGAAGACTATTTCCTGTTAAACTGTAATGATGCATGTTTGCAGTGTGGTGCTGATGGGCTGGCTTTCAATTTACAGTTTCCAGAAGCGAATTGCTGATTGCCGGCTCTGGCCCGTGGAGATCACGAGAGTGCCTTTGATCACCTTGCCAAAAGGGAAACCAGGCAAACTTGAGAAGGTAAACAAGTGTATCCCCAAAACAAAACTGGTGAGGAGGCTTCTGCCCATGGTTCCCAGCAATTGGGGAACTGAGACAATCAATGGTCATTTGTGCTCCAGAGCTGGAGAGCAGTCTAGGCAACAGAGAGACTTCACCTCAAGTTTTAAAGTTAGAAGTGTCCAATTAAATTAAACGTGTTATTCTTTGTCTAATCTGACTTTCTGCAGCTGTCTTTCCTGCTGCAGCTGCTCTGTGGTTCTTTGCCTTGGACTTTCTTGGTGTATTCACTGAAAGCTTCATGTTCCAGGAAAACCTGGATGATGATTGGCCACTGAAGTTCCCTGTTGCTCACAAATACTTGTTCAAGCCTTATTTCCAGACACTTATTTCCTCTTGACCCTTTGTTATATTCTTACCATAGGTACCATAAGCAATAGTCATTTTTATCTATGTCAAAGTGAGTAATACAATTCAATCTAGTAAATTTAGACTTACCTACAAAATGTTTTGGACTTGTTCATATGATAGGATTCTGGGAAAACATAGTTTTGTGAGCATGTCCTCTATCGTGTTTTCTGTACAGTTTCATCTTTCCTCCTTATGTATAAATTCCGTGAGGGTGGGGTCACACTGCCTCACAGCCTGCACTGGACCTAGTGTGGCACACAGCTAACAGCAGGCGCCTACAAACATCTAAGCAATTTGATTTGGTTTTGAGAAAGGCTCCTTTGTATAACAAAAATGTTACCACCACAGTGAACAAAAGGAAGCCTATGTACTTCTGGTGGGGATGGAAATTTGCTCATCTACAGTAGAAATCAGTATGGAGGTTCCTCAAAAACTAAAAATAGATCTGACATCTGCCATGGCTGTACCACACTGAGTATTTGCCCAAATGACTCCAAGACAACACATCACAGAGATACTGGTACAACAGTGTTTATTGTCCCACTGTTCACAATAGCAGTTAGGGAGCCAACCCAGGCATTCAGCCACCGAGAATGGCTTTAAAAAGTAATCTAAATACACAATGGAACTTTTTCAGCCATAAAGAATAAAATAATGTCAGCCAGGCAGTGGTGGCACACACCTTTAATCAAAGCACTCTGGAGGCAGAGGCAGGTGGATCTCTGTAAGTTCGAGGCCAGCCTGGTCTACAGAGTGAGTTCCAGGACAACCAAGGCTACACAGAGAGACCATGTCTCAAAAACCAAAAAAAGGAAAACCCCAAAAAAAGAATACAGTAATATCATTTGCAGGAAAATAGATGCAATCATATTATACCAATTAAGTCAGTCTCAGAAAGAAAAATACATATTTTCTGCCATTTAGAGTTCTTGAATTTAATACAGACCCATACAGATACTACATACAGTTACATCTGTACATATGACAAAGTAGAAGCATCGCCAAATGTTTAGGGGAACAAGAGGAACTAAGGGGAAGAAGGGGAAGGGGAGGAGTGGGGGAGGAGCATGCAGAGGAGTGTCTGACTAAACATGTCCTTATGTAACACAATGTCGTGGACAATGAATGTGTTCAATGAAAATTGTTTCATTTTGTTTTGAGACAGGATTTCTCTGTGTAGCCCTGGCTGTCCTGGAACTCACTCTGCAGACCAGGATGGCCTTGAACTAACAGAGATCAGATTCCTCGGCCTCCTGGGTGCTTGGATTAAGGGCATTTGTCACCATGCCGAACTCTGAGAATCATTTAAAATGCTGCTTATGTGTGATATGTATGCATATGTGAGTGTCTGTCTGCGTGTGGGTACACATGTTTGAGCACATGTACACACGTGCACACCGGTGTGTGAAGGCCAGAGGTTTACACTGGAGGTTCTGCTTGATCAAATCTCACCTTATGAGCTGCAGCCACGCCTCTCACCTTGAACCCAGAGCTCCCCACTTGCGCTGGTCCATCGAGCGGGCCAGCTCAGGGTCTCCTGTCCCCACCTACCCAGTGCTGGATTCTGGTGTTTGCTCCCTATGATCAGCATTGATGGGTGCACTGGGATGCAAATTTCTGTCCTCACACCTGTGGGGCAAGCAGTGTAGCCCTGAGCCATCTCCTGAGAAGTTTTTAAATAAGGAAACCCTACTGTATCTACAAAACAGTTGTATCACCATGTAACTATTTCCTCTTCTATTTTAACATATATTGGTTAGCATCCCTTAGATTTCAAAGCCACAAAATGTTATGATGGAAATAAAGGACTTTTTAATCTAGCATCTAACTATTATTATAGCAAGCAAAATTAAAGAGATTACTTTTAAGCTTAGAATTAAATGTTTTTTTTCTAAAATTTGACTTTTTCCCTTAGCATATTTTATGGAAAGCTATAAAGTTATTAAACATGATATTAGAATATGCTTGTTAGCAGGCTCTTTATCTTTGGAGTGAGAGTTTGGATGGAATCAGGTATTGCAGATACACAGTACATTTTCTTTAATCTGTGGCCGCTGATGCTGATTTTTTTAAAGCGGTCTTCAGAACCTGGATGCATACAGACTCTTTCCCAGCAAAGCATGTCCCCTCTGCTGAGGCGGTAAGCGAAAGCATGCTAGTGGGAAGTGGTACTAATGCTCTGGAGGGTCCTGCTCACCTCACAGGAGTCTGTGAAATGCAGTTTGATTCAGATCATCTGATTTCCCGTAAGTTCTGTTACTATCCTTTTTTTAAAAAAAAAACAACAAAATTTGACTTTTCTCCTAAGAAACAACTTACTGAAATTGACTTTTTGGTTGGAATTTGTAATATCTATCCAGTTGATTCTGAGACTGCCTTTATGTTGTCAACACTGCTAATATGCATTATCTCAGTGGTTGTGAAACCCATTTTGGAAATGAAGCCAGGTCCCAAAGTGTCTCTGGGACTGAGCCCAGATGCACAGCTGGTCACCCGACAGAGCTTGTCGCTAGAGCAGCCTTTGAACTTCCGAGTCGGAGCCCCACACTGTCTGCCCCTCTGCTCTGTGGCTCTAACCACTCTGCTCCTATCCCCTAGACTGAAGATGAAAACCAGCTTTCGTTTCATGGTGTGGCGTATGTCAACATGGTCCCCCTCCTGTACCCAGGGGTGAGGAGGATAAGGGGGGCTTTTCACGTTCACCCCTACCTGGACAGTACAGTCTTTGAAAAGGTGAGAAGACATTTCGTGAAGGGTATGGTCTTAATGCTTCCTCCACATGTGTGTTCGGTTACGTCTTTTCAGTTGACATCTAGAACCAGTATAGCGTCCACCACTGTGTACTGTAGAGAGTCTCCTCTGCTGAGAGAAGCCTTTGTCTTTGGGTATAAACAGCCATGTTGATACATCATTTTGGTGCTGTGTCAATTCAGTTATTCCAGTTGGGTCTACAACTTCCCCAGGCACTGGTTAGTAACTGCATTCGTAATAATAGACAGTTTCTTGTATGTAGCTCAGGCTGTTCTTGAACTTGCAACCTTCCTTGCACAGGTTTGTGGGTTCAGTCGGATCCATGGAAAGAAGACTCAGAGGCATCTTAAGAATGAATCCAGCCTTTCATGGCTGCAGGGGTGTCCAGCCTTGAAGGACTGAAGGAAGCACATTCCCTTCACCCAGGCATTTTTATTTTCTATCTACAGTTTAGCCAGTTGATTTCTGTTCCTTCAAAGCAACCCAGAGATAAAGTGCCAATTCCTTGATTTCTCAGGTACCCAAGGTTTTTCCCCAGTTTCCTAAACCAAGTTTTGCATAGGCCTTTGATCCTCGGGAGACTCTCAGAGAAATAAAAGGTATTGGTTAAACAAAGGAAGGATTGGGGCTAGGTGCTGCTCTCTGGAGCCAGGCCAAGAGTAGCTCAGCAGGAATGCAGCCATTGCCTACTAAGTGATGGGATTCTAGGACACACCACCATGCCCAACTAGACATTTGATCTTATTTTTTTAAATTTTCCAGTTTTAGATTCCTGGCCCCTGCCCCCGCCCCCAACCATGGACTGTGTCTTTTGAGATAGACTCTCACTGTGTAGCCCTGGCTATCCTGGATCTCGCTCTGTAGACCAGGCTGAGCTTGAACTCACAGAAATTTGTCTGCCTCTGCCTCCAGAGTGCTGGGATTACAGGCGTGTGTCACCACTGCAGACCTGAACATGGACTTTTTTATCTTACTGTTTTTACTTGGGTTGGCAAGATGGCTTAGAGGGTAGAGGCATTGCAGGCGGGTCTGACAGCCAGAGCTTGATCCCCAGATCCCACAAGATGGCAGGGAGTCACCTTCTCATAAGAGGCCTTGTTTCCTTGGTGTCCTCCTTCTTCTGGCTCTTCTTACACTCTTTCTGCCTCCTCTTCCTCTGGGTTCCCTAAGCTCTGAGGGGAGAGATTTCAAGGAAGGCTGAGAACCACTGTAGAGAGAATGGAGGAAAGAGAGAGCAATGTCAGGTATGGGTTTCCTCTCAGGAGTGGGCCTTAAGTCCAGTCAGTATTGGTTGGTTACTCCCACAAGTTCTGTGCCACCATTGCCCTAGTACATCTTGGAGGCAATACACCATTGTGGATCAGTGGGTTTGTGGCTGGCAATGAAATTTAATTTTTTTTTTTTTTTTTGAGACAGAGTTTCCCAGTGTGTAGCCCTGGAAAATTTAAATTATTTTTAGTGATAAATCTCTATAAGTTTGATTTCTGTTTTAAAGGAAAAGTCTGCTACTTGCTTGGTGTGCAAATGGATGATGGGTCTTCCATAACTTTATTATTGAAAAATAACTATCTAAGGCCAGGCGGTGGTGGCACACACCTTTAATCCCAGCACTTGGGAGGCAGAGGCAGGTGGATCTCTGTGAGTTCGAGGCCAGCCTGGTCTACAGAGCCAGATCCAGGAGAGGCACCAAAACTACACAGAGAAACCCTGTCTCAAAAAAACAGAAAAAAAAAGAAAGAAAGAAAAAGAAAAAGAACTGTCTTTTAGAGAGACTATAAATTTGAGGTCTTCATTGGGTCCCTCTTTTTGGAGATTCAGGAACCCCACAGAAGAGGGGGAGGAAAAACTGTAGGAGTCAGAGGGATGGAGGATACCAGGAGAACATGGCCCCCAAATCCACTAAGCAGGGCTCACAGAGACTAAAGCAACCACCGAGCCTACATGGGTCTGCCCCAGGTCCTCTGCATATGTGTTATGGAGGCTGGCTTGGTGTTGTTGTGGGAGCGGGTATGTCTCTGACTCTTTTGACTGCTCTTGGGACTCTTTCCTCCTGTTGGTTGCCTTGTCCAGCCTCGACATGAGAGCTTTTGCTTTGTCTTGTTGTATCTTGTTTTGTCTGGTTTGGCTGTCATCTCTTGGAGGCTGCTCTCTTCTGAAGAGGAAATGGAGAGGGAGTGGATCTGTGGGAGAGAGGAGGTGTGGGGAAAGGGCGTGGATGGGAGGAGTGGAGGGAGGGGAAATTGTGGTAAGGGTGTATTATATGAGAGAAGAATCTATTTTCATTAAAAACACCTGTCTTTACAATGATTGCATAATGCATTTTTATTGTTAAATTTTTAGTGGTTTCTTTCCCTTAGAAAACATGACAAAATCAACTGTGGTTTGAACCCTACCAAGGTTTTATTGTGAATTTTAAACTTGTCTTATTCTTCCAATTATAATTGATAAGTGAATAGTAATTAGACAAATACTGCCTCTTGTACATAAATGAATTATTTTATTTGAAGTGATTCAGAATTAGTCTCAAAGATGAAAATCTTTCTGATGACAAGAATTAGGACATCAAAACCAAGTACAGCTCCTCCTAGTACTTTAAATAATGGAGACAGCTGATTTTCCGTGGTGATTTTATATGTTCTACAAGTGATAAGTGTAATGAGGTTCTTCAGGTCTCTACTCTGGATGCTGAAATTACCCCCTCGGGTGTCCCTGCTTACCTATGACTTGTTTTTGTTCAATTCCTTCTTTTCAGACCAAATGTTTGTTCAGCATATTCAGGGACACTGGGCACCATCTGGCTCACAATAATAAAGCAGGGGGTCTTAACTCTCCACTGTCCAAACCTGTTTCCAAGAATCTGAAAGAAGAGAAACCAGTGAAGGACAAGGAACTAGACGGACGGACTCGGACTGGGGATTTGGTAGGCTCTCGAGACCTTGTGTAGATTCTTGCGTTCATTTCTCATTGGTGACTTGTCTTGATGGATTTTGCATTTTAATGTCCCTACTACTGTGAGTCCATGAAAGATTCCAAGCTTTGGTGTTTCTTTTTGTTTCAGCAAGCACCTAGCATAAAATCCCAGAGCTCAGACACTCCTTTGGATGGCGAAGCCCCTCTGAGCCACAACCTAGAAGGACAGGTAACTATGGTCAACATTTCAAAAATGAAATACCAGCTTCACCAGACCTTCACTGAGCAAGACAGCTTTAGTGGGAAATGCTGGAGGTGGGACAGGAGTCACCTTGAGTGACTAGTCTATGACCTTGGGCAAGTTTGTTCACTGAGACCTTCAAGTGAGCTGGTACTAGATTGTGGAAGGTCCTTTCCAAATTAAACTTTTATCTCTCATTAAGTCTACATGAAGCACCAGGAGGGATGCACAGACACGTCACTGGCAACCTTTGTCCATCTGCCCTCAGGACACCCTGCTCTCTGCCCAGACTCTGCTGCCTTTCTAACTGTAACCCAGAACTTTGGTGGCTGCTGTGACAGAAACACGAGTAGAAGTTCTTGCTGGGCTGAGGAGATAATGGTTAGGGTGGACTGGCCCCAGGGAAATCCTCACAGAACAGGTGGACCCAAACACAGCGAAAAGACAACGCTCCGCCCAATGAATCTGCCCAGTGAAGGCAGACAGAGACCCACCCACAGTCAAAGACCAGCTTGAGTCAAGACACAGAGAAAAATTATATCAACCAGTTCAGGGTATGGTATAGGGGGATAGAAAGAGAGGGTCTAGATCAGTAGTTCTCAACCTGTGGTTCACGACCCCCAAGGACCATCAGAAAACACAGATATTTACGTTACGATTCATAACAGTAACAAAAGTAGTTATGAAGTAGCAACAAGAATAACTATGGTTGGGGGTCAGCACAACGTGAAGAAGTGTATTCAAGGGTCGCAGTGTTAGGAAGGCTGAGAACCGCTGTAGAGAGAAGGGAGGGGAAGAGAGCCAGGAACCGGAAAGGCTCGCTGTGGTGCTTGAGCTTCATTCTGCTGGAGACTCTTGAGCTCCATCTTCCCCTTTCTGAGCTGAACATTGGACACAGGAACTATTGAGTGCTGGGTAAGCCTTCTATATTGCCTGTGCCAAAGGTTTTGACTCATAGAATTGCAATCATGTTGAATTAAAAATTGTGCTCAGGCTGGAGAGATGGCTCAGAGGTTAAGAGTACTGGCCGTTCTTCCAGAGGTCCTGAGTTCAATTCCCAGCATCCACATGGTGGCTCACAACCATCTACATGAGACCTGGTGCCCTCTTCTGGTCTGCAGGCCGAACACTCACTGTAAACATAATAAATCAATACATCTTAAAAAAAAAATATTGTGTTGCAAGCCAGACTATGACTACTACTGCTACTTCCTCCTCCTCCTTTTTTTCTGGTTTTTCTAGACAGGGTTTCTCTGTGTAACAGCCCTGGCTGTCCTGGAACTCGCTCTGTAGACCAGACTGGCCTTGAACTCACAGAGATTTACCTGCCTCTGCCTCCTGAGTGCTGCGATTAAAGGCGTGCGCCAGACTTCTTGTCCAGGTTTCGTACAGAAGGTGGAGAGAGACCTCAAGTCTTTCTTACAGTGCACTTGCACACTGATGACAGTTTGATTTCAGGAAGGGGTTGAAGGAAGTCAGCAGCCTGCAGAGTTGTTGGGTTTGGAGAGTTTGTGGGGACAGGGAGATGGATGAAGAAGTCAGAGACAATTCAGGTCTGAGGTGTTACTTTTTGGAAGGTTGACATGCTAAGAGAAATCTCAAAAAGAAACATCCATACAACAGAGAGCTGTACTTAGGATCCTGGTAAAAATAAGTCTGGGTAGACACACACGTTCACCAGTCAAAGCTGGTGGATGGTAAGAAGTCTGTGTGTGAAGACAGAAGGATTTGAAGACAAAACTTGTACATCAGAGGACTGCTGGAGGGAAGAGGGACGCACTTTAAAATAGTTCCAAGACAAGTATGAAAGAGTTCGCCAGGCATGGTGGTGCATGTAACATTAGAGATGCAGGAGGATTGCTTTGAGTTCTGGGCCCTGGTCCACTCAGAGAGTGCTAGGCCAACCAGGGCTGAACACGGTGAAACCTTGTCTCAAAAAGAAAATAAGTAAAAAAAAAATTAAAAGTAAGTTCAGCAGCATCCACTGGAGTGGAAAGTCCCAAGAACAGACAAGAAAACACTTTCTTCCATGAGCTAACCCGTATTGCTCTATTCCTTTCAAATTATTATCCCATGTAAAGTATTTGACCCATAGAGATCACACTTCCTATGCAGTTTATGTTACTAAAAATGTTTCATTACTGTCTTTTTATGAGATTAGCAAATAACAAAAATGTCTTTGCAGCAATATTTAGAAGCGGGGACATACATTGTCTTGGAGATCCAGCTGGAAAAAGCCTTGGTTCCAAAGCGGATGCCAGAGGAGCTGGCCAGAAGGTGTGGGACACTTACTCCATTTGGCACAGTTTAGGAATGAAGAAGTCACTCACTCAGTTCTTCCCAACAAATGTATTTCCCTTGTCCTAAGCAACAGTGTTTTTGTGGTTTGTTTGTTTTTGTTTTTTAACAGATAGAGTTCATTCTATTATTGTTTCCTCATTGCAACATATCATTAATTTTTTTTTTTTTAGTTGACATGAGCAAGAAAGTATAAAACAGATTCCTACTGTTCTGTGACAGTATTTTCATACTCTGGTATCTGTCTGGGAGTCACTATAAAGCCTTACATGTATGTTGTGTGGGTGTGTATATTTGTGTCTGTGCTGTATACTGCGGCGTGCACACGTGTGTACATGTGCACTCACCCTGTGAGTGTGTGTAGACCAGAGGGCAGTATCAGCTGTTCTCCTCCGTCATTTTTACCTTGCTTTTTAAACATTACAGCCGAATCATTCTGCCTGTGCTTTGTTCTTGCTTCTTCAGTCCAACCAAACTAATATCTTTTCTGTTCCTCACGTGTGAGGCTCATTTTTTGTCACTGTCTGTTTTATTTTTGAGGCAGGCTCTCATTATGTAGCCCTAGCTGTCCTGGACTCACTATGTGAGATCCACCTGCCATGTGCTTCCTGAGGGCTGGGATTAAAGGCGAGAACCAAGCTTGAAGCTCATTTGCTACACTGGCCGCTGCTTTGCCTGAACCACCCCTATCCTGAATATCACGTGACCTTGCCCTTCCCTTCCCGGGGTCTCTGCCCAGAGAGCATGGTCTCAATGAGGCCTTTCCTGGGAAGGGTGCTCCCCTGCTGCACCAGCCTGGGCCCTGACTCAGCTCCGCCTCCCTGCACCATCCCCATCTGCTTCTCCTGTGTCTGTCATAGTGGTTTTCTTTCCCTACCAGAAGGGAAGCCCCACAGGCAAGGCTCTTGGCGTAGTTCAGCCCCACCCCCAGCCCAGGAAAGGCCCTGGTGGCCGGAAGGAACTCACTATATGTTCTGAATGAATTGATATATCATGTCTGGAGCGGGACCTAGAGGGCTGCCAGCAAGGTTAGAAGGAGCTCCTTTGCTGCACAGTGGTCCATGTCTTTATGTTTTCAGTCAGTAGCTATATTGCCCATTAAGACAGAGTGAAAGTTAGTGACCACTAACAGTCCTAGACAACGACTTAGGTCCTATTAAAGAACAGTTCCACAAGTGAAGAACTCACGGCAGTACACTCTGTTTTGGCAGGAATCTGAGACTGAGAAGGGCCACAGCTAGGTAGGGCAGATTCTGATTTGTCCTTCGCAGCTAGCTTCTTTCTTCTGCTTTACTGTATTTTCTTTCTGTTGTTTCTTTGTTTTGGAAATGGGCCCGAGAAGCCCAGACTAGCCTGGAACTTGCTATGTGACTGCAGCTAACCTTGAACTCCAATCCTCCTGCTTCCATCTGCCAAGTCCCCACGCCGGTCCTGGTAGAGTGAATAAGGTCTCCTGTAAAGGAAGGTCGGCATCTTGGCGCTTGTTGCTTTATAGTGAAGAGCTGTAAAGAAATGGGGCTGGAGGCCTGCCTCGGTGACTAAGAGCGCTGGCTGCTCTTCCAGAGGACCTGAGTTTGGCTCCCACATGGTGCTCACGACTGCTCTTAACTCCAGTTCTAGGGGGTCCAGTGCCCTCTTCTGTCCTCTTTAGATACTAGGCACATTTATAATCGCAGGCAAAGCACTCATGCATGTAGAATAAAAACAAGTAAATATTTATATTTTTATTTTGGTGTTTTTGAGGCAGGGTTTCTTTGTGTGGCACTGGTTGCTCTGGAACTCACTCTGTAGACTATCCTAGCCTCAAACTTACAGAGATGCCCCTGCCTCTGCATTCCAAGTGCTGGGATTAAAGGCATGCACTACTACAGCCTGGCTCAAACAAGTAAATCATACATATTTTATGTATGTCAGTAAATCATATCTGTATGTTCTCTTAGAACCTTATAGCATTATTGTAATTTAATATATTTTTCGGGGCTGGAGAGATGACTCAGTAGTTAAGAGTACTGATTGCTCTTCCAGAGGTCCCGAGTTCAATACCCAGCAACCACATGGTGGCTCACAACCATCTGTAATGAGATCTGGTGTTCTCTTCTGGCATAAAGGCATACATGCAGATAGAACACTCATATACATAAAATAAATAAGTAAATCTTAAACACACACACACACAATTTTCATTCTAGGTGGAAAGAAACTTAATTTTCCAAATCTGTGTCCTTTCAGAAACACAGACAGATATAATACCCATTATTTCCCAACCCTTAGTACAGAGGCCATTTAGTAATACTTTTAAAAAAGGTGTGAGGATAAGGTCAGGGCTGAAATGAGCACCTTCTTCTATCCTGTTCTAGGGTTCAGATCTTGGGATTTATTGATTGATTGATTGATTGGTTGGTTTTTCGAGACAGGGTTTCTCTGTGTAGCTTTGTGCCTATCCTGGATCTCATTCTGTAGACCAGGCTGGCCTTGAACTCACAGAGATCCTCCAGGCTCTGCCTCCTGAGTGCTGGGATTAAAGGCGTGTGCCACCACCACCACCACCACCACCACCACCACCACCAGGCCAGATCTAGGGTTTTGTGTGAGAGAGCACAGCCATGCTTAAGTGCAGGAAGGAGACAGATCTCGGATCTCCTCTACACGGCTCTGGGGAAATAGGAACAAGCACAGGCCTCGGATAACAAAGGTCTTGTTGTTTCTGTTGCCTTTTCCTGATGCAGGGTCAAGGAGATGATACCTCCCAGGCCACCTCTCACCCGCCGGACAGGAGGAGCTCAGAAGGCAGGTGTCCATGCCAGGGCGAAGCTGTGGGCATTTGAAGGCAGCATGAGGTCTTAGTGTGGCTTCCAGAGGAGGGGGAGAGCTCTTTGCTGCTTTCCAGGCTTTTGTTCAGTTCTGTTGTGACCAGTGAGTCACACACAGTGTGTAGTCTGGCTCAGTGGAAAAGGACGGTTTCTATAGCTCACGTGGTTGGGACTTCTAATCCATGGTCTGGGTCTCTTGAAGGCCGGTTTACGACCATCCGCTCTTTTCCCAGGCGGTGAGTGACTACCATGCGCAGATCAAGAGCATCTCCAAAGCCATTCTGGATGAATACCACCGAATGTTTGGGAAGCAGGTGGTCAAACTGGGGAGTGACGTGGACAGCGAGACCTTGGAGGAGCACAAGTGCCAGCTCAATTATGAGCTCAACTGCTCGGGAAAGTACTTCGCCTTCAAAGAGCAGCTCAAGGTGAAACGTGCATTCCTGTAATTATTTGACTGCCTGTGGCGCCCCTTTTGTACACACGTGTTCAGTAGTTTCTGCTAATGCTGCTCGGTTGAGTTCTCCGGGAGACAATGTGAGAAAAATGATGCTGCATTTATTCCAAATGCGAGCTGATCTTCACTTGAAGCTAGGCTGGACTTGCGATCAGACATCGCCCTCCACCAGCACTGGTTCTCCATATCTTTCCTTTAAGTCTCCTTGTCTGCAGGATTAAGAGCTGAGAGCTGGTGCTGCACATCTGCAATCCCAGCTCTGAGGAGGTGAAGGATCAGGAGTTCAAGGCCAGCCTTGGTTTCATAACAAGTTTGAGGCCAGCCTGGGCTATGATGAGGCCTTGTCAAAACAAACAAATGAACAAACAAAAACAAAACCCTAAAGCTTTTTTTAAAAAAAAAAACTAAAAGTCTTTTAAGATAGTGTAATGAATAATGATGGCTGGTATTCACTTTTAAAGCATTTTTTAGTTTTGGGGATGGATTATTTTTGAGCAACAAGAGATAATAACATTATCACATGGGGTTATTATTAGTATTAATACGATGAAAGTGTTTAGTATATAACCTGACTTAGGGAGGAAGAAAAAAACAGTAGCTGCCAGGCCATACCAACATGCTGTGCTTATATCTTATAATAATAATATTATTATTGTTATTACTGCCCACTGCCTGTGGTGTATGTGTTCTGAGATCCCCAGTAGGTGCTCAGTGATGGTTAATCATCAGCGCTGGTGGTGGCTCTGGTGACTGCCACAGCCACCACTGCCAGAGTTACAGGAAGCTGTATTAGGAGCGAAGGTGGGGGAGAGAGAGGGGAGCCAGACCTGGAGGGAGGGAGCAGAGCAGAGAGCAGAGAACAAAGAGAGAGGGTGGGAGTCTGTGTCCAGCTTTTTTTAAGATGCAGATTACGTGACCACACTGGCTGCACGGATGTAGTCGCCAGCACCTGCTGATGATGTATGGCCTAAGACCCTGAGGAGTGAGGGCAGGATCCTAACACTCAGCACTGTGGATAAGGAGCTAGGGAGATCGCTCAGCAGTTAAGAACACTAGCCTCTCTTCTGGAGGGCCCATTTGGATCCCAGCACCCACATGGAAGCTCATAGCCATCTGCAACACCAGTCTCAGGGAATCTGATGCCCTCTTCTGGCCTCTGTGGGCATCAGGCACATATGTGGTGCAAAGGCATATATGCAGACAATACACCCATACACATAAAACATAATATTTTAAAACTGTGGATATTACTGAACCTTGTATATTTTTCCTATGCGTATGTGACTATGATTTTTTTCACTTAAAACAAGCATTTTATGGCTTTTTTTTGGGTATATCCATGCTGCTGGCATCACTCATTGCTGGTGCTTTGGCCTTTATTAAGTTCATAAAGGCTGCTGGACCTTCATGCTGTGGTACTTGGCTGTCAATCTGATAACAACATGTCTACTGAGTCCTTAGGACATGGGTGCACTCTACAGCATGGAATGCTGAGCAAGCGGCACTTCATATCCAAGGAGCTGGATGTAGTGTGAGACTTGTGTATCCACCCAGAACAGCGCTCAACTTAAAGCTTATGAATTGTTTGTTTCTGGAATTTTCCACTTGTTTTCACACTGGAGTTGAGCATGGGTAACTGAAACCAGGGATACAGAAAGACTGCTGTATTTGTATAATTTTGTTTTTAGACAGGGTCTGGCTGTATAACCGTGGCTGCTTCTAATCATGGCTCTCTCCTGGCTTTGCCCCTCTAGTGCTGGCTTCACAGGCCCATGCCACCACACGCAGCTTTCTGTAGCATTCAGACTTGTGCTTCTGGTTCCTCTGTCCAGCTTCTCAATCACCGTCCAAAGTGTGGTGGCAATGCTGGAGCTGTGCATTAACTTAACAAGTGAGGAAACCGAGGTACCAAGATAGAAAGGAGGAGGCTGTACAGTGACAGTGTTTAAACCAGAATTCCATTCTCTAGCTCCTCAGACCCGAGTTTCCCCTTCCTCCCTTACAACAATCAGCTGCTGGGAAAGTCACAACTCTCAAACCTACTTCAAAGGGTTTCAGCTGCACGACCCTCTTCACATGGTATGAGTGCTGCAGGTCACCTGTTAGTGATGCTACAGAATCAAGAAAATCATTCCAACCCAGGCTTGAGCACATGCCTTCAAAACTAACATGTTGACTAGGGAGCCATTAGTGAACTGAGAGGGCCATGATTAACACAGGAGAAACTGACCATCACTTCATGTTCTGATGACCTGGTGGCTGATGCCCTAGAGATCTGGGTGTTAGCACACTGCTGAACTGCGTCACCAGAAGGCAATGTGTGTGTTTTGCAGCATGCAGTGGTAAAGATTGTGAGAGAGAAGTACTTGAAGACAACAGCATTTGAAAGCCAGGAGGAACTACAGACGTTTATCAGTGAGCTTTATGTGTTCTTGGTAGATCAAATGCATGTGGCCCTAAACCAGGTAAGTGTTTACAGCCAGCACCCACTCCCCTGGAGAACAGCAGGACTGCTTTTGAAACACTCCTGCCTTCTTGGCTTATTTTCTACCTTTAGTCAACAAACGCTGATGACAGTCTATTCTGTACAATGTACTGACCACACATTTGGAGGAGAAGGGACATGCTCTTTCAGTTTCCCAGGAAAATTTGTTCTCTAGCTTTCAAAAATGTCACACAGTACTGGAGAGATAGCTCAGCAGTTAAGATTACCGGGTGCTCTTCTAGAAGACACAAGTTTGATTCCCAGCACCCACATGGTGGCTCACAGCTGTAACTCTAATTCCCAAGGCATCTAAGCCCTCAGCTAGCCGGAGACACAGATGTGCATGCATCAAAATAACCAGGCACCTAAATAAAATAAAAAAATTTTAATGTGGCACAATTGTTAAATAAAAGCTATGGAAATTATGAAACAAAAAATTTATTTTGTTAATGTGCACAAGTCTCAATTTTCTTCAGGATAGTCAAAATAAGGAAAAAACTGTCTGGGTATCTTAAAAGTTATGTTTAAATTGTTACTGTGAAGATGATGGTAGCAATTAATTACACCTTTAAATTTTTAATTACATTTTATTTATTTTGTGTGTGCATTGTGGTGTCATGCACAGGCCGAGGTCCCTCTGGCTGTCATGTGGGTCCCAGGGACCGAATTCAGGTCTTTAGGATTAGCAGTCACTTCGTTCACCCACTGAGCATCTTGTCAGCTTAAAACCTGCATTTCAGTGACAGGTGCTCTTCTTTCTCCCCACTTGTCTGTCTGTGCCTGTATTTGTACAGCACGCTTCTCGACTGCTTTTGTGCATTCCTGCATGTAGTTAGTCGTTACTTGATGTGAACAGTGACGAAATCAGATCTTTTTGTGTGCGGAGTCTCTGGCCAGCTGTGCCGCTTCCTAACCTCTGACTTGTTTTCTCTTTCTTCACGGTTTGTCGTTCCTACCATCCGACCCTTCCTTTCACACACTTCAGTCTTCTTGGAATAGGTAAGACAGGAGAATACCGTCATGTAGGATTAAAAGAGCAGTCCTGCCTAGACACAGACTTGGGTGATACGTCGGATGTGTTTGGAAGATTCTTGACAGTTGACAGGAGATGAGATTTGCTGTTGCCTTCTGTGGCCAGGGAACCTTTGTCCAGGAGAGGAGAAACACAAAGGACGTAGATACAGTGATGGAGGCACATCTACAAGGCAGGGCGGAGCTCTGAGACGCTGGGACCTTTCAGCAAAAGCATCATAAAAGAGCTGTGGCTTGAGCTGGGCTTTCAGAGCTGCAGACATCTCCCGGTGGCTCCAGAGTGTTGAGTCATCAGTTCCTTTATAAGGTTTAGGAGCTCAAGAACATGGCCTATACCGAAACTTCCCAGAATTCAGGAGCAGAGGCTGAAGTTGTCTAGGGTTGGAAGAAGCAGGGTTTGAAGCTGGGGATCCATTCCTGATGAGGGTTTGGAAGGTATGGCAGGGTGGGGTGGGGTGGGGTGGGGGGTGGAGGCCTTGAATGCTACCCAAAGACAATGTACAAGGTCAGAGGAATTGGTCCAGCACTGGCTGCTCTTCCAGAGGAGCTGGGTTCAATTCCAGCACCTACATGGTGGCTCACAACCACCTGTCATTCCAGTTCCAAAGGACCTGATGCCCTCTTCTGGCTTCCACATGCTTGTACATGCTGCTCAGACATTAGCAGTCAAAACACACGTAGACATAAAATAATTTTGTAATTTAAAGTTTTTCCCATTATAGGAGCAATGAATTGAATACAATGAATACAGACTGGATATAGTTTGCTCGGGTTAATATCATACAGAAAACCACTCTCATAGCAGTTATGAAGCTGGGTTCAAGGTGATTTTAGTGATATTGTCTGGTAATTGCATAAGAGAAGAAGAGTTTTTTTCTGGAACTCATTCTGTAGGCCAGATCTTGAACTCACAGAGATCTGCTTGCCTCTGCCTCCTGAGTGCTGGGATTAAAGGCGTGTGCCACCACCCTGCAAGGATTCTTTTTTTTTTTCCCTGATTTTTCAAGACAGGATTTCTCTGTATAGCTCTGGCTGTCCTGGAACTCACTCACTCTGTAGACCAGGCTGGCATTGAACTCACAAAGATCTGCCTGCCTCTGCTTCCCTGAGTGCTGGAATTAAAGGCGTGCGCCACCACTGCCCAGCAGGATTCTTATTTGTTTGTTTGTTCATTTGTTTTTGGTTTTGTTTTTTTGAGGCAGGTTTTCTCTGTGTTGTTTTGATGCCTGTCCTGGATTTTGCTCTGTAGACCAGGCTGGCCTCAAACTCACAGAAATCCGCCTGCCTCTGCCTCCTGAGTGCTGGCCGCCACCGCTGCCACCACCACCACCACCACCACCACCACCACCACCACCACCACCACCACCACAACCTGGCCAGGATTCTTTTTTTTTTAAAAAAAGATTTCTTTATTTTCATTTTTTATGTGTGTCTTGCCTGCATGTGTGTATGGGCACCATTTGTGTGCAGTGCCCAAGGAGGCCAGAAGAGGGCAACAGGTCCCCTGAACCTGAGCTACAGACTGTTGTGAGCTGCAACCATGGGAAGTGAACCCAGGTCCTCTGCATGAAAATCCAGGACTCTACCTCCAAGCCATCTCTCCAGCCCTGAGTCAAATGTTCATAAATTTAAGGCTTAGTGACTGAGCTATTCATGGGCAAGGAACACGCATGAGTTGATTTGAGGGAGCAGTGGGCACTGGGGCTTGTCCTGAACAGTAGCACCAATGGGTCTCTGCTTACGAGGAGAGTAGTCTGAGTTCTAGATGAGGTTTGAGGAGTCGTGTGGTCAGAGACAAGGCTGCCTGAAACAACTGTGGGGAAGGAAAGGGACTAGGGCAGTAGACTCCTAGGAAACATCAGAGAGCATGGATGAGTGGAAGAGGGAGCAGTGAGGACAAGTGGAACCGGTAAGGAAGCGGGACAGTGTGGGGTGGCTGGAGCCAAGGAGAAAGGATTAAAAATAAAACAGAGCTACATTGTCCAGTACCTAGGACTCAAGACAAACAAACCTGAGGAATTTTCATTGTATTTGACGATAAAGAAGTTATTGTTAAGCTTTACATGAGAATTTCACTTACACTGGGAAGAGTCAACTAAAATTAATTGAGGAGTAAATACATAGATAGGAAATAATTCACATTCAAGAAGTTGGATATTGAGGGACAGAGGAAAAGAGAATCTAGAAATTATAGGGCTGCCCTTTTAAAAAAAATTTTTTTTAAGATATATTTATTTATTTATTATGTATACAGCATATATGACTGTAAGGAGAGCAGCTATGCAGCTTTGGTAAATGAAATGAGCAGATGGGGAAAGTCCAGCACTCAAGAAGCTGAGTGAGGCTGGAGGATAGCCATGAGGTGGAGGCCAGCATGGGCTTCATAGTGAGTTCTAGGCTTGCCTAGGCTACATTGTGCATTTCAGATTATCACGGGCTATCACATGAGGACCTGTCTCACAGAAAACAAACCAGAAGATTAGGTAAGTGGAGGAAAGTATTGTTAGGAAGTCCCAGACACACAACTGTGAAAGATACCCTAGGTTTGAAATGGAAGAATTAGACATGAAAAGGAGAACGCCTTGCCTGACTCTTCTTTGAGATCAAAAGGACAGAGCCATAAATGGAAACAGCTTAGGTGGGGAGTTGAAAGCTGAGGGTTTAGGCTGGAGATATAGCTCAGTGGTAGGGCATTTGCCTGGCATGTGATAGGTTCAATGTCCAATACCTTAAAAAAAGGGGGGGGGGTGCTTATCTAATGGCTTTGCTTTTCTTTGCTTTGCTTTTCTTTTCTATTCTTTCTTCCTTTTGACAAACTTTCACATAATCTAGGCTAGCCCTGAACTTGCTATGTGACCAAGGATGGCCTTGAACTGGTCCTTCTGCCCCCGCCTCTCAAGTGCCTACTGTGCTTAACCCAGCCTTTCTATTACTTCTGTGACATTGCTCCTTACTGAAACGATGGGACCTGGCCTGGTAGCTGGGAGCATGAAATCCCAGTTACCCAGGAGGCTGAGGCAGGAGGATCAAAAGTTCAAGACATTAATGGTCTACAGAGTGCATTCAAGACAAGTGTAGTCCTTCACTCATACATGAGTGCACATGTGCGTGCGCGCGCGCGCGCACACACACACACACACACACACACACACACATGCGTGTGCACACACACCCTATGGTCTCATTGGTATGTTATGACTGGATCTCGTATCTAGTTTCTTCTCATAAACCTTCCCACATATAATTGTTTCATTTGTTTGTTTACCATCGCAATGACAAGTCCATGCCGGATGATACCCAAGGCACCTCCGCAACCATTCACATCAGTAGTGAGCAGCTTCGACTCTTTGCATTTGAGGCAGAAGTCAACGAGAACTTTGAAATGGCAGCATTATATTATGAAGAGGTAGCTAAGCATCTCAGTGATGATTGTTATTATTTGTGAGTCTATGTAAAATGCTGGGTTTTTATTAACATCGAACTTGACCAGTGAAAGGGTAGACACAGATTAGTAGGACAGAGAGGGAGACCAAAAATATGCCCATATGAATAAGATTATTTGATGTTTTGTTTTGGTTTTGTTATTTATCTTTTTTTTTTTAAGACAGTGTCTCATTTATCCTAGGCTGATCTTAAATTCATTATACAGCCAAGGATGAACTTGAACTTCTCTTCTCCCTGCATCTACCTCCCCAATGTTAGGATCACCGCAGCACCCACAGCACCCACAGCACTCACAGTTCATATGGTACTGGATCTCTAACACAGGACCCTGAGCATGCTAGGCAAAAATTCTACCAAATACCCAGCCCAGGCTTTGGGATTTTGAGACAAGGTCTCTCTCTCTGTCTGTGTATCTCAGGCTGGCCTATGAGATCTGCCTATTTCAACCTCCCGAGTTCTATGATTAGAGGATTAAGCTATGTGCCCATAAGATCATTTAATTTTTTTAAACTTGTTTTTATTTTGTGTATGAGTGTTTTGCCTACAAGCAGGCATGTGTACCATGTGCATGCCTGGTTCATGTAGAGGCCAGAAGATGGCATCAGATCCCCTAGAACTGGAGTTACAAATGGTGAGCCACCATATGGGTGGTGTGATTCAAACCTGGGTCCTCTCTCATTTGAACCAAGAGCTAACCAATTTGGCTGGTATAGCTGGTCAGCTTGCTGTGAGACACAATGTCTGCAGTCCCCTGTCTCTGCCTCCCACCCTGAGATTACAGACAAGCTACTTCACCTATCTGGCTTCTACTCAAGTGCTGGGATCTGAATTCTGGTCCTCATACTCCATAATGAGTGTTGTCTCCCCAGCACCCAAGTCATTTGATTTTTGGGGAAGTTTACAGTACATTCAGTGTAGAAATGAGCTGTTTCAACAGATAGGAGTTGGCAGTCAGCATGCAAAATGAATGAACTTTGACCTGACTTCAAACATTTTGCCAAAATCAATGATAAATGGATAATTAATCTAAATGTAAAACATAGACCATCCAAAAGAAACATTGGAATAAATCTCCTTGACCAGGTCTTATGTAGAGAGTTCCTTGACAGGAGACCAAAGGACAGAAGGTCACAGGAAAAAGTGGTATCTGCCATCCCAGTACCAGAAGGCAGAGACAGTAGGACTGCTGTAAATTGCAACTCAGGAGAAACAGTATATATAAATATGAACATACATTTTTCAAACAACTTGATTCCAGAATTTAAGACTCTAAATGTAGCTAGGCGTAGAGGCTCTCCATTAATCCCAGGACTTGGGAGGCAAATGCAGGTGGATCTCTGTGAGTTCAAGGCCAGCCTGGTCTACAAAGTGAGTTCCAGGACAGATATGTAGTGAGACGTTGTCTCTTAAAAAAAAAAAAGACTCAAAATGCAACATTTTTGTAAAAGTATTTAGTGTCTGTTTTAACTACTTTGGGTACACTTACCAATGGAATTGAGGCCTACATAGTGATTCTGTGTTTAACTTTGAAAGGGTTTCCACTGGGAGTTTGACAGATTGCCCTTCACCTGTAGATTGCTCTTGGCAGCATTGATATCTTAACCGACTCTCCCATCCTAACCTGAACTCAGGCGTCCTTCCATTTATTCATGCTTTACCTCATGTCTTTAAACCGTGTTTGTTGTTCCCATTTACATGAGGCACTCCTTGGGTTTATAGATAACTGTGTATATCTGCCATCTCAAGATTATGGCAGTAATCACTAACTGTGATTAATGCAACATAAAGTGAGCCCTTAGTCCTATGGTATTGGCTGAATTTAGGAGTAAATCTCTTGAGGACTCAATTTTTAAGTCATGTCAATAATATTCTGACTATACACTCAAAGCTAGAGCAGTACTTCTGGGCATCAGGGTCCTGTGTGACTTTCATAACATATGGCACTTGTGGGACATTTACTGGGCTATATGCACAAAAAGTAGGGCTTAGTGCTGCAATGACCCTCTCCCTCCTGATACTCTGTGCACCTAGAGGTTGGTCCGTGAGCCCCAGAACCTGGATCACTGGCTGGATTATGGTGCCTTCTGCCTCCTCACGGAAGACATCACGAAAGCACAGGAGTGTTTCCGGAAAGCCCTTTCTCTGAATGAGAGTCATATTCACAGGTAGGGTGGAGGTCAATGAGTAGGAGCAGATAAGCTGCACCATGAGATTGTCTTGGCTCTGTCAAAGTGACATAGGACCGGACTGCTAACTGAGCTAATGGCTCTTCTCAGCTTGCTGCTCTGTGGTGTCCTGGCTGTCTTGATGGAGAACTATGAGCAAGCAGAAATTTTCTTTGAGGATGCTACATGCTTGGAACCTACCAATGTTGTTGCCTGGACTTTACTGGGTATGATGTGGATGTGGGCTTTCCTCCATCACAAGATTCTCTTTTTCCCTCTTTACTCTAGTGACTGAAGATCTAGGGTTTTTTAGCGGGGAAGGGAGTTCGAGACAAGGTTTCTCTGTGTAGCCCTGGATGTCCTGGATCTTGCTCTGTAAACCAAGCTGGTCTTGAACTCTCAGAGATCCATTTGCCTCCCGAGTGCTGGGATTAAAGGCGTCTGCCACCACTGTCCAGCTGGGATGCGGTTTTAAAACCCTAGTAAAGCAAATACAGCAGAGAGAAATGAAGTGTACCCATTCTTCACCTGGGATGGTGAGAGGTTAGCCCTTTACCTCAGCTTCTTTATTCCCTCAGGGTTGTTCTATGAAATTCAGAATAATGATATCCGAATGGAAATGGCATTTCACGAGGCCTTCAAACAGCTTCAGGCACGGACCCTCCAAACAAAGCCAAAGAGCACTGGTACCCTGGAGAATGTTGACGTGGCGGCCGCTGGGGTGAAAAGAGAGCACAGTTTTGGCCCTTGGGGAACCCTCCATGATTCTGCCACAGTCATCAAAACAGAGGGCCTAACAGGTGGGAGTGGACTGTGGAGATGGGATGTGGCCATTGGAAACTCACTGACCTATGGAATAGGACCTGGTACAAAGGCCTCGAACTCACAGAATCTGCCTGCCTCTGCCTCCCAAGCACTGGGATTAAAGAAGTGTGTCACCACTGCTCAGTTGCTGTAATTTTTATTTGAACTGTATTAAAATTAGAGATTAGCTGAGGGATAATTAACATTTATGTTAGCCTCTTCTGTCCTGTGTGTCGATGATGTCTCCACTCACTAGGTTTTCTTCTTTGTCTTTTCCTAAAATGTTAACACTTTATCTAATACGGCTTTGTTTGGTAAACAAAATTTCTAGTCATTTCTAGATTCCAGACAATATTTATTGAATTTGTATGTGGAGTCCTTGTTCCCTTCTTCTTCACTCTAATGAATTAATGGTTTTTATTGTTCTTTAAAATATGACTGTGAGCTGGGTGGGGATCCATATTGTCAGTCCCAGAAGTTGGGAGGCAGGGACAGGTAGGTCTCTGAGTTCAAGGCCATCCCCATGTATAGAGTGAGTTCTGGAGCAGCCAGGGCTACACACAGAACACTCTGTCTTGAAAAAACCAACCAACCAACCAAACACATATATAACTGACATCATCCACCAATCAACATAGTTTCATCTTCTCCCTGCCAATGCTCATGTCAATATCTTTTTTAAATGTTTTGCCTTATCTTTAATTGTATGTGTGCATGTGTGTCTAGTCAGCAGTTCATGCACGTGAGTACAGGAACTTGTGGAGGCATGCAAGCCCCTGGAGCAGGAGTTCTAGGCAGCTGGGAGCCAAGCTCAGGCCACCTCTCCATCTCCCACATTATCTTTTAATTTCCTCCAATATTGTCACAATTTTCCCTTTTCTCTCTAAATATTCATCATTCATTACGTTGCAGTTCCTGTGTAATTTCTCAGCTTTCATCTCTTACGTGTCTGAAGTTACTGGTTTTGTTATTTCCCTCTGGAACATTACCAAGAGTTTCTTGTTATTGTTGCTCTTCAGGGATCAGACCCAGGAGCTCCCACCTGCTGACTCCTCATCTCACCACGGAGCTGCACCCCACGCCCCAAGGTTCTTTGCTGTTTTACTTGTTATTGTTTGTGTCCTTGTCTTGGCGTTCCTCGGATGTGGTCTCTTTTTTCCTCTCTTCAAAGTTGGAAGTATTTTATGGGGGCGCATTTCCTTCTCCCGCCTTTATTCTCCGGGTTCATGTCTTCCCAGATCTTACACATTCATTTCATTGTCTGCTTTTGTAAATTGTTCTCTGCTCACTTCCTGCTGAGCACTGACAGAAGAGGCCTGCCCCTTGAGGGCCTCACTGTTGTCTGAGCTGAACCTTTCTTCTCCTGTGAGTTCTTGAGGTTGTGGACCTAGCAAGTGACTTCTGTGACTGTGCTGTATGACATCACCATGCCTGGGACTGAGGGTACTGAGGTCAAAGAGGTGGGAAGTGTTTATAGTCTCTGTTCACTATGCTCACACTCTGCCTGTTTATTGTTTGCACACATTCTCTCCTATAACCTTCCAATGCCGGAAAGAGGAAGTTCCTCTTCATCAAATTCTGATCTGTTTAGGACCAAGCACTGTGTTGTCCAGTCTAGACGAGTTTGTTGAAGAATCATCTAAGGCACAGTCTGAGACACAAGAACCAATAACGACTTTACAACCTCTGGAGCCTTCTCTTGCCCAGAAATCATCCAATGCACTATTAAAAGAGCTAACATTGAAAAAGGGTAAGTAGCAGTTGAGATTTCCACTGGAAAGAGGGATGTAAACAGACAGAAGAGCTCAAAGACTCCTTAGGAGTATGATTGTGGGGACCCTGATGTGTTTGAAGTTAGTTATACTGACCACACTTCTTCACATTAGTCTGGGATCTGAAATCCAAGCTCTGTGCTGGGATTGCTTTGATAAGTATGGATTTTAATTTTATTTTGTTCACACAAGTATCTAATAGAACTGTGATTTTCCCATGAGTCTTCATTTTCGGAATATCTGTAAGTTGTGTTTCAACCTCTAAGGAGGTCTGAATACTTGTTGAAATTAATTGGTTAAAGTGTGTGTGTGTGTGTGTGTGTGTGTGTGTGTGTGTGTGTGTATGCTGCACATGTGCACTCGTGTGTGCATGTGGAAGCCAGAGGCCAGCACCAGGTGTCTTAGTCACTGTCCACCTTGTTTTCTGAGACAAGGTCTCACTGTTTCAGCTGCCCTGGCTGGCCTGAGTGCAGGGATCTGCTTGGTTTTGTGTTGCTTGTGGTGGGATTCCAGTGAAACGCCCACACCTGGCTTTTTCCATGGATGATGGAAGTCAGAACTCAGGCCTTTACTGACTGAGGCATTTCCCCTTTTAAATGGTTTCCAAAGCCCTTTCCTTCGGCTGGGACTTGCCTTTAGAACCACTCGGCTATTGACCTTGCAGCACTTGGAGTCTGCCTTCCGCATCATAGCCAGAAAGAGTCTATTGTTTCCCAGACTCTGGTCTTTATCCCATCTGAGATCAGAATATTATTCTCTGTACCTTGTTAATATGTCTGAGCTTCTGGCATTTCCTATTTGCATCTGGTCTTCTATCCTGTTCATCTATTTCCAGAAACATCAAAATGTCAAGACTCCTCAGCCTTTTTACATTCTACCCCTCATGCTATTCCCCAAGCTCCTACCACAATCTTCATGGAGACCATTCGCTTCTTGATGAAGGTCAACGCTGTGCAGGTCAGAATGTTTGGGAACAAGAACATAGATGGAGGGTTTTAGAGAGCTATGTATTCTATCCATAGCAGTGTCTTGCAAGCTTAAATATGCGGGAAGCAGAAGCCAAACACACTTTTTTGGGCTGGGGATTGAGCCTGGAGCCTCCTACACATTCCACACTGAGCTGTACTGCTAATTCCTTAAATGTACTTTTAAGGGCATTTCTTAGCCAAATGTAAGGAATATTCAGACACCAATCACTCTCTGCAGATGCTATCAGCAACCCTCACTGAGAAATCTGTTCCCCGAAGAGTGCCAACTGAACGAAGTCAGATCTAAGTTTGACTGTAGCCTGACCTCTTCCTTTTAAAAATATTTTTATGTTTACTTATGAAGAGATCCATGCACGTAGAGGTCAGAGGACAATTTGCATAAGTCAGTCTTCTCCTCTTACCACGTGAGTTCTGGGGATCGAACTCAGCTATTTTGGCTTGACAGCAAGTACCTTTATCCCCGAGCATTCTTCTTAGCCCTGAGCTTTTTTCTTTTAGGAACTTAGAAGTGTTAGAGGTTCATAGGCACCTCATTATACCTCTTTTACCATCCATGTCCTGAAAACAGATACACAGGGCTATGTGAGAAAGGGTTAGAAATATTAAATTATTTTAATGATAAAACTAGGTTATAGGTTTGGCAAGATGGCTTAGTGGGTAAAGGGGCTTGCCACCAAGTCTGATGACTTGAGTTGCATCCCTGGAACCCACATGAAGGAAGAAGAGAGCCAACTCCTGTGTGTTACTCCCTTAGCTCCACATGCACAACGTAGTATTATGCATGCAACCCTGCCCCCTCACCCTACCACCATACATACACAGACATTTTTTCCAAATGTACTCACCCACATAGTCACAGGCAGAGCAGCTGGGGATGCAGCCTTCTTCCCAAAGAAGACTTCTATCCAATAAGCACATGCTCATACAAGGGGAACTCATGAGCAAGTAGTGGGAGGGAGTGTGAGCTACAGGTACAGGTGGAGTTGACCCTGATCCTGCAACACATGCCTCACTTGAGGGCAGCAATCTCAAGAAAGGGCAGCAATTAGGAACTGGGTGGGATTGGACCACATTAAACAGGAACGCTTCCCAGCGGGAACAGGCTCTCTCCTCAATGAATAAATCCTATCTACTGGGGTCAGAGCACCAGGGGGCAGGTAGAGCTAATGGGCTTCAGTACCAAAGGCTGAACCGACTAAGAATGGACTGTGAAAGCTGAGAGGGTCCACGTCTGCTTTGCAAGCACACCTGCACCAAATCTGCAGGTCATTTAAACTGAGGGCTGGGGAAGAGCCTCAAGTGCACTGGAAACGTACATGTTTAGTGGTGTGGCAAAACCAGGCGTTTATGTTTGTGCAATTCCGAGTCTTAGCATTTCAGAAAGGTGGGTTTTGCCTCATTATGAGTTCCCTTAAAATGTCAACAGTTTGAAAATGTTGCTTCCTGTATAAGTGGGATGGCTGATGAAGTGCCTTTGCCTGTACCTAATAAAGACAGTCTAACTCTCGGGCCGATGACCACCAGGGCAAGCACCGTGCAGGGTTGCGATGTGTTCACTTGGAAATGTTGATATTCACTGGCTGAATAGCTGTTACTAGAACATGAAGTACCGAGTGTGAGATTTGCCCCTGTCCCTTTGCCACTGACAGTGGTCATTTACTCCATAAGACGCCCTCACTGTTGACCACTGGAGCCAGACTCCCTCCACCCTGTAAGGCTGTGCAGCTCACACAGCAGTCATTTTTACCTTCTTTATCATTGGGTTTCCTTGCAGTTTGTGCACAGAGTGCTGGCACACGAGCTGCTGTGCCCTCAAGGAGGACCCAGTTGTGAATATTATTTGGTTCTGGCCCAGACACACCTTCTCAAGAAGGACTTTGCCAAGACAGAGGAGTACCTTCAACAAGCAGCTCAGATGGACTATCTGGTAAAGCCTCTTGAGTGGGAGAAGGAAGGGTGGACAGGTGTTGATAAAGAGAGGTGAAAGCAGGGCACCACAGTGTGTGTCTCAGCTGCTCGGGGCTTGAGCCCAGGAGTCTGAAGTGGGTATGGGCAGCATGACGGGACTCTGCCTCAAATAAATAAACAATGTCTCAGTGCCATACCACAGGGAGATTTCTGGTGTGTGTGTGTGTGTGTGTGTGTGTGTGTGTGTGTGTGTGTGTGTGTGTAACAGTTACACTTGGGTTTGTTTTTCTGAAGTAATCATGAGTTTTACAAAGGGTAAAGAGAATAGACAAGGCGGGCATTTAGCAGAAGTGGCTCCTTATTTCCAGTTTCCAGACTTCTTTTCGCTCCTAATAGTATTATCCTGATTACAGTAGAATGTCCGTCTTAATAGTTACCCCTGAAGACAAAATGGCTTTGAAGAATCAAAAAATGAGAACAGACCTAGGAAAATACTCCCCAGTGTGACGAAAACAGCTCTTTCGGTATGCTCTTAGAAAAAAGAAGAACTGCTGAGGGACCTGTGTGGTGGGGCCTGTGCCTTTAGTCTCAGCACGGCAGAGGCAGACGGATCTTTGTAAGTTTGAGGCCAGCCTGGTCTATAGAGTGAGTTCAGAGTTCCAGGACAGCCAGGGCTACACAGAGAAACCCTGCCTTAAAAAACAAAACAAAACAAAACAAAACCAAAAAGAATTGCTGAAGGATGATTGAAAAGCCGGCCAGTGGTGGTGCATGACTTTAATCCAGCACTCAGGAGGCAGAGGCAAGCGGGTCTCAGTAAGTTTGAGGCCAGTCTGGTCTACAGAGTGAGTTCCAGGACAGCCAGAGCTACAGAGAGAAAAAAGCAAAAACAAAAACAAAAAACAACCAACAAATAAACAAAAAAGAGAAGTGGACTGATTTAAATTTAAATGTTAAACAAAATTCATTTGAGACTTAAATACCACATCACCCTGCATGTTCCTTATCTGCTTCCTCAGAACCCCAATGTCTGGGGTGTGAAGGGCCATCTCTATTTTCTGAGTGGAAATCATGCTGAGGCCAAAGCATGCTATGAGCGAACTATTAGTTTCGTAGTAGATGCTTCTGAGATGCACTTCATCTTCCTCCGACTGGGACACATCTACCTGGAAGAGAAAGAGGTAAGAGGAGAGAGGGTCGGGATCTGCTAGTAGCGGCTGTGGAGAAATGTAGCTCAGCACCGCCACCTAGAGGAACCCGAAGTGCTCACCTCTGCCCTCCCTCACTGTCACTGCCCTCCACTCCACCTGCTTTTTAGGGACCTTCACTTGAGGTAAAACCACACTGCACAAAAGAGCTCAGGACAGGTAAGAATGAAGCCAAGTTGGGGAATTTACTAAGTAGAGACACAGAATAACATAGCATTTAGCTAAACATGAGTGTGTTGGGGGGAACTGACTTAAGAGCAATACACATCCAAAATGGGTGTGGGCTTCTCAAGAGCTCATTCTGGATGTCTTCACAATACCCATATGTATGATTCTGAGCTGTAATTTAAAAGGAGCTTTAAAGATTAAGCAAGTTTTTAAAAAATCATAACTGTAAAAATTGTGGGTTGTAGGGCTGGAGAGATGGTTCAGTGGTTAAGTGGTTAGCACATGGCACACACTCATACACTCATATATACATAACCTCTTGCAGAGGAACCCAGTTTGGTTCCCAGCACCCACATAATAGCTCACAACTATCTACCAGGAGATGTGTCATGTTTGATTTCCATGGGCTCCCGCATGCATGTGGTGCACAGACACATCCAGGCACACACACACACACACACACACACACACACACACACACACACAAGTATTTTTAAAACATGAGCTGGCTTATGAAACTTAAAGAATTTCCTTTTGGAAATTTTGCTTGAGAGAAGGCTCAGCTGTTGAGAGTTTATACTACTCTCCCAAGGACCCAGGTTCACTTCCCAGACCCACATCAGGCAGCTCACAACCACCTGTAACCCCAACTTCAGAGGATCTGAGTCCCTCGTGAGGCATCCACGGGTACCAGCAGACACATGATATGTACTCATACATGTAAATAAACATTTTTAAAAGAAATCTTTAAAGAACTTCCTTTTTCAGGCTACAAAGATGGTTCAGTGGTTATGAGTGCATTCCTAGTGCCCACATCAGGCAACTCAAAACCTGCCTGTAACTCTAGTTCCAGGGGACCTGACATCTTTAGCCTGCACAGGCCACAACTCACATACACATACTCACACATAAAGTGATTAAAAATGAGATAAATCTTTTTTTTTTTCTGAGTTTTTGAGACAAGGTTTCTCTGTGTAGCTTTGTGCCTTTCCTGGAACTCACTCTGTAGCCCTGGTTGGCTTCAAAATCACAGAGATCCGCCAGCCTCTGCCTCCCAAGGGCTGGGATTAAAGGCGAGTGCCACCACCACCACTGCTGGCTATGGTCCATTGTTTTAGGCACCTTTGTCTTTAGGGAGAGCAGCACTATCTCTGCAGGTGATTTCCATTTCAGCAGCTTTGTGGAAAACTCTGACTTCCAGGCAGGTTCTAGAACAGGGAAGTTTCTTTCCTTCCCATGTCTCCTTGATTTTTCCTATTCTCCTGTCCTGCTTCGCAGCCATCCTAAAAAGAGTCACATGATCATGACACCTTTATACCAATGTAAAGTGATTTGTTCAGCATTAGCTACCTAGTAACTAGTGTAGGAATGAGAGTCTGGTATTTTCCACTGTGCTATTAAAAATTATTATGAACTTAATGAATGTTATTTTAATTAAATATTGTATTAATACTAATGGGAATTTTATTTGAGGTAATAGAAACATTCTTAGCTTGACTTACCTAACAAAAAAACATGTCCTGGGACTCAAAACAACATCTCCAAACTTCATTCCCAATACAGAGGATTAGATCTAATCTAGTTTATGCTAGTGCCCATCCTCTTGGGCACTCTAACCTGACCCTTTAGCTGTCCCCTGGGGTCTTTTAGGAATTACTCCTAGGGCCTTTGCAGTGGGGCCAGGCAGGAAGAGGTTTGCTATTGTAGAAAACTTCAAATACATGCAAAGTAAAGAGGACAGGAGAAGAAGCCACCGGGACCCACATGACGGCTGTCACCACCTGTCGCAGGTGTTTTGTCTTCATCCTTCCCTTCTCCACCTGTAAATGTCAGCTTTTATTTAATATTAACCGACAGGAACAGGAACTTACAATGCTCAATAATGTACACGGGAAGGCTGAGCCAGGGCTGAGGGAAGTAAATCCCAGCAAGTATCCCAGCCCTGCTGCAGTGAAGTAAATAAGGAGACACTTTCTAATGCTGTTGCAAGCTGCGTCTTCAAGGCACCAACTGACCTCGTGGTTACTAGGCAATCAGTTCCCAGGCTAAATGCTCAAGGTCAGCTGTAGATACAAGACAAGAAATAAGCCGCTGAGTCCTACTTTTTTGGAAGTTTCATTTTGGAAATGGTGTCTTGCCGAGTGTGGCAGTGTGTGCCTATGGTCCCGGCGCCCAGGGGCTCAGGTCACAGGATTGCTTGAGCACAGAACTTTAAAGTCAACCTGGGGAAAATACCAAGGTCTTGTCTCAAAACAAACAACAAAAAGAAACAATGGGCTAGGGATATAGTGAAGTTGGTTAAGCGCGTGTCTGTCAGGAATGTGGCCTTGGGATCCATCCCCGGCACCACAAAAACCTGGGTGTGGTGGCAGATCCCTGTAATTCCAGGTTTCAGGAGGTAGAGGTTGGAGAATCAGCTATTGAAGGTTATCCTGAGTTACGCAGCAAACTCGAGGCCAGTCTGGGCTATATGAGATCGTGTCTCATCCTCACCCACACTAAGAAAAAGAAATGGCATCTTATGCTACAAAACTGGCCTTGTATTTCTGGCTTCAAATTATCCTCTGCTCTCAGCTCTTAGAAGCCGAGTAGCTGGAATTCTGTGGCACCTTTAGACTTTTCTGACAGGAGAGCAGGTTCTCAGAAGTACCAGAGGCTCAATGTCTGTCATCCCACCACATGATGCCACTTCTGGCTGAAAAGATGTAGTCCATGAAGTCTAGACAGAATTCCCATAACCACTGTGCTTGCCCAGAATCCAGTGTATGTCCCGCCCTCATCTTTGGATCTGCCCTTTCATATTGGCTTCCTCATCTCTTCCCTGTTCTCTTGCTCTTCTAAAGTGTCCATGAAAATATAATCCAAGGACTCACTCAATTTCAGATTACTCTGGAGCAAAACTGTGAAGAAGCTCATGGTTACCTTAGCAACATGGTGTTTGAAGCTCAATGGTACTTTCTTTTGACAGTATGAGAAGGCAAAGAGTATCTACATGCAAGTCTGTAAGAGATCACCTTCATGCCTGACTTGGCTGGGACTAGGAATTGCCTGTTACCGGGTAAGAGGACAGAGGTCAGATACCAGGCCCTGATTCCTTGGTCCTCTAAGGATATTGTGGGGGTTTGTGATGATGGTGGGATGGCAGTCTGCTCTAATATATATATTTATAACAAAAATAAAAACAAAACTGTTCATCAAGTTGCTCATGAGGCCAGGCCGTGGTGGTGCACGCCTTTAATTCCAGCACTCTGGAGGTAGAGGCAGGTTGATCTCTGTGAGTTCGAGGCCAGCCTGGTCTACAAAGCCCAGGACAGCCAAGACTGTTACACAGAGAAACCCTTCTCAAAACAACAGCAGCAACAACAACAAAACAAAAAGAAAAGAGCACTGGCTGCTCTTTCAGAGGACCCGGTTTCAATTCCCACCACCCACATGGCAGCTCAACTGTCTGTAACTACAGGTCCAGGGAACCTAACACCCTTACACGGTCATGAATGCAGACAAAACACCAATGCACATAAAATAGAAATAAACTAAATGAAAAAAGAAAGAAAAAAAAACCTTAGGAAAACCTAGCATGAGAAATCTGAGATATAAACAGACAGAAATGAGCTCCCAGGGCCTCACAACCAGCTATGGCGTCAATGATTTCCTTTTAGCTTTTTATCATGGCCAGTTTAAAATGTCCGTAGTCATCAAGAGCAGAAAATACCTCCCACTTTGCCCTGCTTTGGCAGCCATTAGCTTTAGGTCATCACTGTCTTCATCTTTGCTTCAACATTTCCCTCTGGAGTCTTTTAAAGCAACTGTTGGACATGGCTCATCTGCTAATCTGTTAACATGGTCAGGCCTGAATCTAGTTCCTGTCTTGCCCAATGCCAGGGATGGGATTCTCACATACCTAGGGTAGTCTCAAACTCATTTTGTAGCTGGATGACCTTAACCTCCTCATCTTCCTCCCGTCCCTACCCACTAAGGCTGTGCGGTTGTTGATGTCTATCGTGTTCACAGAGTCCCTGCCTGAGGCTGGCAACAGAACCTTTGACCCCATCATTCAGGAGGTAGAAGCAGAGGCAGGTGGCTCTCTATGAGGTCAAGGCCAGCCTAGTCTACACAGCAAGTTCCAGGCCAGCCAGAGCTACAGAGAGACCTTGTCTCAAAAAAAAAAAAAAAAGAGATTGTTTTTTGTGTGTGATGTACTCAGTCACACCCATACCGTTGTAGTTAGTCCTTTCTCTCTCTTGATCTTGTGCATCTAAGGAACTTCTTACCCTTCGTGGTCCACTGTTGTGACATTTCTTCTCTGAGGCTATCCTTCAGTGTCAGGGTAGATCTGGTAATGTTTTTCTTTGTCTCACCTCTAGATCATGAGTGTGCTTTTACTATAGAAATATTTATTTTGTAATAGAACTGTTTGTGCATTGGATTTTTCATTATTTTTTGTTTTTGGTTTTTCGAGACAGGGTTTCTCTGTAGCTTTGGAGCCTGTCCTGGACTCGCTCTGTAGACCAGGCTGGCCTCGAACTCACAGAGATCCACCTGCCTCTGCCTCCTGAGTGCTGGGATTACAGGTGTGTGCCACCACCACCACCTAGCATTATGTTTTTTCTTTTTCTTTTTTTACATATCTACCGGTGGGGTCTGTGAGAATAAGGGGCTGTATATGTACCTACATATTTTTATTCTCAGCATCAAGTATATTGGTGAGCCCAGAACACATTGTCAGAAAATGTAGATTGACTGAATAATAAATGTCTGAAAGACCTGAAGTGTGGGTCAAAACGTGGGCATGGTTGAAAGGCTTCTCTTCATCTTTTCTTGGGCTTAGAAATTCACTGTTCTTTGTTGCTGTTTGTTTTGGTTTTCAAGACAGGGTTCCTCTCTGTGTAGCCCTGGCTGTCCTGGAACTCGCTTTTTAGACCAGGCTGGCCTCGAACTCATAGAGATACACCTGCCTCTGCCTCCTGAGTGTACCACCACTGCCTATCAAAACAGGAAAAAAAAAATCTAGGCCTGGTGGCTCATGCCTATAATTCCAATGCCTGGTTGGGTGAGGTAGGGTGGTTTCAATTTCAAGACCAGTCTGTACTACATAATGAGTTTCAAGCCAATCCTGTGAGTTTCATCACACAGGAAGACCCAGTCTCTAAATAAATAATTTTAAAACATATGTATATATATATATATATATATATATATATATATATATATATCCACCCACAAATAATACCTACTAATAGTTACACAATTATATAAGGACACATAAAATTACGCTGCCTGGGACTCTGGAGACACTGATGGATTTGAGGTTTTGTCTGGAAGAGCACTGGTATAGGTCCTGGACATCTACTGGATAGTGATCTCCCTAAGCTGACTCCAGTTGGCTTAAGTGAAGAGCATTCTGGACTGTATCCCTCTCTCTCCCCTCTGCCAAGCTGGAGGAGCTCACCGAGGCTGAGGACGCTCTCTCTGAAGCCAATGCACTGAATAACTACAACGCTGAAGTGTGGGCCTACCTGGCTCTGGTCTGCCTGAAAGTGAGTGTTTCTTATTGTCCTTCTCAAAACCCACTCAGGGAGCAGGTGAGGGCCCAACTAAGAAAACAAACACATCATAACAAAGTTTGATGAGCTCTGGATTGATTTGGTCACTGTACTGATGACAAACTGTTGGTCTGGGGCAGTCCCTCCTTGAAATGAATGTGCTTCCTAATCATTTAGTCACATGATTTGGGAAAGACCAGCTGTGCTTTGTTTCAGGTTGGACGACAACTGGAAGCTGAGCAGGCCTACAAATACACGATAAAGGTATGAGGTGGTTGTCACCCTGAGAATGCAAACAATACAGCAGTCTACGTCTTTAAGGGAGCTCCCATGGGGTTGAGAATATAGGAAAAGCCCATTCCATTCCCACACATTCAGAGCCTCAAATCAGGACTCTCCAAAACTCCATGCTGTGCTGAATCAACTGCTCTTTCTGCCCTGTTTCTGCAGCTGAAACTGAAGGACGAAGCTCTGCTGGCAGAGATCCACACCGTCCAGGAAGTGGTTGGCTTCGGAAATCCATCCTTCTGACATCCTTACAAGTGGATATTCAATATGGGACCCCGAGCATCTCATCTTTCCTCCCCAAACTGTCACCAGATGAAACCTGACCTCCCCCACATTAGCTATTAGACATAAATCAGATCACAATAAAAAAAGAACCCTCAAAATTTATCAGCGTGTTCCTGGAGTCTTATGTAGCATATTGTACTTTATATGCTCTTATATAATTATGTAACTAATTAATAGGCATATTTGTGGGTAGCTATATGGCATAATGAAAGTTTATCATCAATTGCCAAAGTTCTTGACCAGCTTCAGTTACTGGGGCTTGGGAATTAAGGCATCATCTTCAAAGGTGGGCTTAGAACACTGCCATGCTGTGTCACTGGGTAAGAGCAGAAGATATCCTGGAGGCTAAGTTTTTTGGGAGAGCTAAAAGAGGTCTTTGCTAAGATAAACGTACTAATTTCTTTAAATCAGCGGTATTTTCAAGGATCTAAATCAGGAGAGTGGCTTTTATACACCATTGTGATCAGAGATGCAAAAGTCATTAGTGAAGCTGTAATTCTAGGTCTTGAAAGGACAAAGAACTCATACCCTTAACTTCTTGGAACCTGTTGTATGTAGTAAAGGCGGAAATAAAAGCTCCCCCCCCCATTTTTCAATGGAGCGATTTTTTCTGAGGGTGGGAGAATACAAGGTAAAGTGAGAGTCATAATAATAAAGAATAAATTATTCTTAATCCTGCTCCTCGCTCAGTCCTTTATGAAGGCAAGGGAAGGCAGCTTCATCCCCTGCCGTGTCCCGACCCGCCCGGGCTTTCCGGTGCGACTCCCTGCCCACCAGGCTGATATCGGGGGGCTCCAAGGTCAGCGCCTGCGGCCCAAAGCGGGGTGGGAATCGCTGCAGACAGACGTGTTTGCAAAGCACTCGGCACCCCTGTAGACGGGACCGGCAGTCTCGCAATACTCCCCACCACTAGAGAGAGCCAACCCAAACACAGCAAACACAGCCAGCGGCCCCACGCCTACAGACACACCTCTTCCGCATCTTTTAAGGCAGTCAGGGTCGCCTGGTTGCCTTCCGGTAGACCTAGAAAGAGAGAGCGGAAGAGGCGGGGCGAGCAGCCAGCCGCTTCCGCAGAGGGCTTTCCGGATCTTGAGCGGTGCGGGCGTCGGGGCGTGCTCCTCTGCGGCCGCTTGGGGGCGCTCCTGCAGGCTTCAGGCTCTGTGCAGCTGGTCTGTGCAGGGGGACAGCCAGCTCGTGGCTGCACCATGGTCCACCTTAGTGAGTGCGCGGGGCTTCGGGGCGGGTGCGGGGAGCGGTGACCTGGGCTAGGGGCGGCCGCACTGCCTCAGAGTGGAATCTCGTCTCAGTCCGCTTTGCTTTCAGACAGGGTCTTACTGTGTGACACTGGCTGGCCTAGAACGCACAATGGAAAGACAAGCTGGCTTCGAACTTAGACAGCAAACTCAGAGCTTGCCTCTGTCCCCCAAACGTGCTGTGATCAAAGGCGTGCTTCACCACGCCCGGCCTCTTTTCTCAGTTTTTACCTTAAAATCGTCGTAGAAATCGTTTCGCAGATGAGGCAGCTAAGGGTACGACAAGGTCACAACCTAGCAAGTGGCAGGGCCGTGTGGCGCGTGTTTGGGGAGAAGGAGGTGTGTCCGGGATGGAGTGGTTAAGCGGGGAAGTTTCACAGATAAGTTGGTGCCTAAGTCGGATGGAACAGATTGGAATTGAGAACACATCAGCAGGAGGAGGAATTGTACCTTTACCTTAGAGGACCTGTTTTGTGTCTTCTGTTTTTGCGTCCTAACCAGTTATTTCTCTACAGCAACCTTTCTCTGCAAAGCGTACCGTGGGGGCCACCTAACCATCCGCCTTGCTTTGGGTGGCTGCACCAACCGGCCCTTTTACCGCATCGTGGCAGCTCACAACAAGTGTCCCAGGGATGGCCGCTTCGTGGAGCAGCTGGGCTCCTATGATCCGATGCCCAACAGTAACGGAGAAAAGCTGGTTGCCCTCAACCTGGACCGGATCCGGCATTGGATTGGCTGTGGGGCTCAGCTCTCTAAGCCTATGGAGAAACTTCTGGGTAAACCGTCTCTGAGCTTAGATAATTTAAGAGGTTTTATACTGGGGTCAGCTCTAGGATAATGGAGAAGACGAGTGAGTTTCATTCTGTGGAAGCTGCTTTGCACAGGAGTGGAAGATGTAGTGATGCAATTGCCTTTTTTTAGATCTGGAGTCCCCCTTTGTGTACTGCTTTAGAAGACTTACGAGTGACTGGGATTTTGAGGGAAAAAATGGAACTATTGTGTCTTTTTTTTTTTTTTTAAGCAAGAACAGTGTTGGGAAGTAGACTGTGAGCTTGGCCTGGTTCTTGCCTATTGTGTGGGTCAGGTGTTGCATCTCAGTTCTGGGAAGCCGTGGCATGTGCAGCATTACAATGAAAATCCTGTTGCTTTCAGGTCTTTCTGGCTTTTACCCCCTGCACCCGATGATGATCACAAATGCTGAGAGACTTCGGAGGAAGAGAGCTCGGGAAGTTCTCTTAGCGTCCCAGAACACAGAACCGGAGCCTGGAGAAACAGAAGCAAGCTGATGGCCGTGCACACAGCTGTGGCTGCAAGGCCAAGGGCCTTCACAGTTCTTGCCTAGAGCTTTTTGTTGGGTTTAAGGATCAATAAATGGAGTTTTCCAAGTCCCGGTCTTCCAGCATAGCCTGAGCAGGGGTCAGCCAGATTTGTCGTCTGCCCTTAGAGCTGGGTGTGGATACCTGCTAGGCTTCCTGCCTTACCTTGTGATTCAATGGGTACGGGGAGGTTTGGCCTTGGGGTAGGCCCTGATCACATGGGCAATGTGACAATGTGCTGCCTTTCAGTACCTCCCTGCTTCAGAGCTCTCAACCAAAATGTGCTCGGCCCATTCAGAAGTTTTCTTTAAGACAGGGTCTTGCTCTGCGACCCTGGCTGGCATGGAACTTGTAACATGTGATATGTAGACCAGCCTGGCCTTGAACCTGCAGCCACCCTCCTGACCCTCTCTCCTGAGTGCTGGGATTACAGGTAGAGCTGCTGTGCCTGGCCCACATCTTCCCTTTACTACTTGGGATCCTCCCAAAGCTCAAGAAGTTACCTTGTTTATTGCTTATGTTCGTAGAGATTTTTATTGTTTCTTGACATGTGATCTCAGGTTTACAGAGATGGGTTGTAAAAGTTGCTTTGGGGCTTTAATACTTTACTTGTTTGTTTTTGTTTTGTTTTTTGAGACAGGGTTTCTCTGTGTAACAGCCCAGGCTGTCCTGGAATTCATTCTGTAGACCAGGCCTCAAACTCAGAGAGATCTGCCTGCATAATACTGGGATTAAAGGCGTGCTCTGCTGTCTTTTTTTTTTTTTTTTTTTGGTTGTTGTTGTTTTTTAATACAGGGTTTCTCTGTGTAGCTTTGCGCCTTTCCTGGAACTCGCTTTGGAAACCAGGCTGGCCTCGAACTCACAGAGATCTGCCTAGCTCTGCCTCCCGAGTGCTGGGATTAAAGGTGTGCGCCACCGCTGCCCGGCTCTACTGTCTTTTAAGAGAGTAGTTAGAAGGAAGCTAATGCAAAGCCCCTTCATATAGTCAACTCTGTACTGAGAAGTTGCTTGTGTATTACAAGTATCACAACCACAAGTCAGTTATATCCATGTATACAGATGAGGAGGGAGGCTATACCTCAAGACTGGGAAACTTTCATATCAATTTGGGATTCAGACTCCACATGTCTACCTACAAAGCCTTCCTACATATATTGTTGCCCGTGTGAGGTAGAGCTGTTGTGTTTAGGTAAGTGAGAGGCTCTGTGAGATCAGATCTAACCTGCTTCACCAGAACAATAGGATTCTGCAGCTATGGGCGTGAATTACATGGTGAAGGACACTAGCCCATTCCAGCATGCGGCCCTTCCCCTTCTCCCCAATTCCTTCTGTCTTGCTGAAAACCTCAGATTACATTTCTAAAGTTATCGACCAAGGTCTGTTCCTTTATTTGGCCACTTCCTCCTCCTGAGGCTGACTACCAAGGTCCAGCTATCCAAGTATTAAAGTTCAGCAATCAGAAGCCCCCTTTGGTTCACCAAATTAACATGGTTGATCAAAATATACCTCAGCCTTCTAACCCATTCTAACACAGACTCCCCTTTTTCTCTCCTTAAAAATTTTACTTGCAAGGTCATTTGCTGGTGTTTTCTGCCTGAGTCAGGAAGCAGCCACTATCCCAGGTGCATGAACTGGCTTATTGGAGCCCATTCCCTGTGGTGGGACACCTTGCTCAGCCTTGATACAATGGGGAGGGGCTAGGCTCTCCTTCAACTTGGTGTGCCAGACTTTGTTGACTACCATGGGAGGCCTTACCCACTCTGAGGAATGGATGGGGGTAGAGTGGGAGGGAGGTGAGGAGGCGGGAGAAGGGGAGGGAGGGGGAACTGGGGTTGATATGTAAAATGAAAAGAATTTTAATAAATATATTTAAAATAAAAAAGGAAAGCAGCCACTTTAACTCCCCCCCCCCCCCCCACTTAATAAAGGATCTCTGTGTGAACAGGTGTTTGGGTGTGGTTTGTGCCTGATGCAGGGTCTGTGAGGGAGCCCCCACTGTGCAGGGCTGGGTGTCTCCTTCACATATTTGTTTTTCATATGCTAGATAAGGTAGGTTTCAAATTTAGAGTAACGCTAAGGTATCTGGGAAGGTTCTAAAGTCTGCTAATGCTCTGGCTTGTCTTATCTGGGTTCTGAAACCATTTGCTAGCTGACGCACGTTCTGAAGTTGAGGCTCTCCAAGGGGGCTGCTGGTTTTCCTTCGCTTGGCATGAGGGGCTTTGAGAGTAGATAGACAGGGACTGACAGTTGGTGTTGATTTTTAGATCGAGGAGAGGGAAAGCTGAGAAGCCACTGCAATGTTTAAAATGAGAGGTTAAGTCAATATTATGTACACCAAAAGTGAGAGATGTCTGGAGCAGGCGAGTGGGATTAATTCTGTGCTGTCAAATATGCATGGTCCTGGGATAAAAGGTATTCTTCAAAGCTATGTTGTGTGCGTTTTGTCCAACACAGGCTTTTCCCGCAGAGATTGAGGGATTCATCCCAGATGGTGTCATTTGAGTCTGTAGTTGTACGGCTTTGAGGACCATCTTTACACACACACACCACACACACACCACACACACACACATACACACACAACACCACACACACACCACACACACACACACACACCACACATACACACACACACCACACACACACCACACACACACACCACACACACACACCACACACACACACACCACACACACACACACACATACACACACACACACACATACACACACACACACCACACACACACCACACACACACCACACACACACACCACACATACACACACACCACACACACACACCACACACACCACACACACCACACACACACACACCACACACACACACACACCACACACACACACACACACCACACACACACCACCACACACACACACACACACCCCACACACACCACACATACACACACACCACACACACCACACACACGCACACACACACACACCACACATACACACACACCACACGCACACACACCACACACCACACACACACCACACACACATACACACACACACCACACACACACCACACATACACACACCACACACACATACACACACACACACCACACACACCACACACCACACATACACACCACACCACACATACACACACACCACACATACACACACACACCACACACACACACCACACACACCACACACCACACACCACACACACCACACACACACCACACACACCACACACACACACACACCACACATACACACACCACACACACACCACACACACACCACACACACACACATACACACCACACCACACATACACACACACCACACATACACAACACACACCACACACACACCACACACACACACACACACACACACACACACACACACACACACACACACCACACGATACTTTAACCTTTGAGTTGAGCATAGTAAATTTCTCAGCGCTAATACATTGTATTACATTTACTTATTTTCTGTAATGTGTGGTGTGGAGGTCAGAAGACAACTTGATGGGTCCTGGAGGCCGTCAGGCATGGCTGAGCATGCTCGCCCGCCCGAGTAACCGCTTTTTATTGGGACACCGTGAAATACTTCCATGTGTCATTGAGTCAGCTTCTGGGCAAGGAATCTGGGGGGGGGGTGGGGTGGGGGCGTGGCGAGCCGGAGCTCATGTTGAGGGCCGTATTTTACTCCGCAGGCGAGATCGAGTCCGTTTTGCGGCTGCCGTAAAGCGCGGCTGGCCCCGCCCCCTCGCCTCCTGTGACGCAGGCGCCGGAGGCTGTTTGGGCGGGAAAGAGCGGCGGAGCGGCTGATGGGCGCGGGTTCTTGGAGTTTGCAGAGCAGCCTCTTCCCCAGCATGGGACTGTTGGAGCTGTGGGAACAGGTGTTTGTCACTGCGGACCTCTACCAGGTGCTAGGCGTGTGGAGCGAGGCTTCCAATGGCGAGGTCCGACATGGTTACCACAAGGTGTCCCTGCAAGTGCACCCGGACCTTGTGGACCCGGACCAGAAAGAGGATGCCACCCGCTGCTTCCAGGTAGGTGGGCCGCTGTTCCGGCGCCCCCCCCCGGACTTCTCCCGCTCCTGCGGCGACCCCACCCCCGGGACAGCGCACTGCTGATCACCGGCCTGGCATTCTTAAGCTTGTCTAGCCTCACGGTGTCAGCGGGAGGTTCAGGGTGACTTTTTGGATGCTCTTTGCCTGCAGATCTTGGGGAGAGTCTATGCGGTTATGAGTGACCAGGAGCAGAGAGCAGTGTACGATGAACAGGGGACAGTGGATGAGGACACTGTTGGCCTCAACCAAGACCGGGACTGGGATGCCTATTGGAGATTACTTTTTAAAAAGGTGAAAGGGCTTTACTGGCTTTGACTCATTCCCATCGTCCGGGCCACAAGTAAAATTCTCGAAGTTAAGGCGATCTTCTTTGTTATTAGATCTCGCTAGAGGACATTCAGGCTTTTGAAAGGACATACAAAGGCTCTGAAGAACAGCTAGCCAATGTTAAGTAGGCCTACCTGGACTTCAAGGGCAACATGGATCAGATCATGGAGTCTGTGCTTTGTGTTCAGTACACAGAGGAGCCCCAGATAAGAAACATCATCCAACAAGCTATCGATGCAAAAGAGGTCCCGTCCTACAATGCCTTCGTCAGAGTCTAAGCAAAAGATGAATGCAAGGAAGTGGAGGGTAAGTTTGAATGCTGTTCCTGACATAATCTCAGTTGCTTCAGAAAGGGATCTTGGAGTATGTACAGCGATGGGAATAGACTGCTGAAATACAGGCCACTTCACCTGCAGCACCCCTCTAACTAGACAGTTTTGTCAGATCATGAAGAAACGTGTGTGTGTGTGTGTGTGTGTGTGTGTGTGTGTGTGTGTGTGTTGTGCTGAAAATGATTACTTTATGGATTGTGTGAAATCAACCTGAAAGTGACTGGAAACACTTTTCACATGGGCAGTCCTTGTAGCCTTGCCGAGGCTTTCCTGGGGAGATGTGTGGAGCCTGGTTACATGGCAGGGGCTGCTGCCCGTATGTGGTTGGTGAACAGGGAGATGGCAGGGTTGTCTTTTTGAGTGTAGAATGCTAAAGCGTGGTGGTCCTTGTACTTGAGCACAGAGGAGGCTAATGGAAGAGATTGCCACTTCTGAGCTCGCTGCTGGTGTGTGGCTCACTGCCGGATTTGGGAGTCTAGTATGTGGTAGGTCCCAAATTAAGTCTCAAACTGCTGAGAAGAGGGGGGAGAAAGCACAGATTTACTTTTTAAATTCTGTAAATGCATATAATTGTTAAACATTTTAAACTGAGGGGCTGGAGAAGTAGCTCTGGGGGCATGTGCTGCTCCTACAGAGAAGTTCAGTTCCAGCACCAAGGTCGGGTGGCTCGCCGTCACTTCAGCCCCAGGGATTTGACACTCTGGTCTCTGACCACTGAGTGGTCTCTCCAGACTACACCTGCTTCTTCTTTCTCTCTCTTTTTTTTAAAGCACATTGAGGTGAGTCTTTCGGCCCCCATTCTGAGGAACACTTGATGGCTGAGAATTGAGGATTGGGACTTGTAATTCTTTTTTTTTTTTTCTTTTTTCCAGAGCTGAGGACCGAACCCAGGGCCTTGCGCTTGCTAGGCAAGTGCTCTACCACTGAGCTAAATCCCCAACCCCTGGGACGTGGAATTCTTGATACCCCTGTTGAGCCAGAGTTGGTAGGGATGGTAGCATAGGAATTCAGGGTAGCAAAGGTCTGTGTCCAAATGCTCTTTGGACAAGTTACCTTGGACTGCCATTAAAGCATCAGTTGCTTCATCTTGGCTCTCACAATGAGAGCTCTGGAGAGCAGGCAGTTTAAGATTTTAGGTGTCTGCTGGGCACTTGAGTCGTCTTTGGTGTGGCCCAAGTGGACTGGCAAAGAGCTGGAGCTTTGGGATACATGAAATTGCAGAGAAACTGACCTTTGTGTATGGGTGAGTTTAGGGCCTGTTCTACTGAGATAAGAGACTCGTGTCTGTTGCTCTGAGGGAAGAAGTGAGAAGATAGCAAAGTGATTTTGTTGATGGCTACATCTGCTTCGAGTCATGCCCACAGCTTGTTAATCATTTCAATCATTTTCTCAGGTAAAACTGAGGACAGCTGTATTCGAACACGTGATTTAGTTTGAGAGACTTAGGAGATTGAGGGAAATGACAGTCTGAGTGCTAACCAGTGTGAAGGGACTAAGGTGCTGAATCTCAAGAGGCGAGGATAAAGCAAAACTTGTTTCTGTTCTGGGATAACAAGATCCTAATTTATTATTATTCCCAGCATTAATGAAACTCTTTGCTAATTACGAGCATTTTTCAAGGAGTTAAGGCCTCGTATTTCATTGTTGCTGCCTTTAGGTGTTCTTGTGGTATTTTGGCAAATTTTGTTAAGTGAAGGCAGCTTTCAAATCAGGTAAAGAAAGACTAAAACTGAATTTGCTCATGTTTTTCTAACTACTCAGAAAACATTTTTAAGTGTGTGTGTGTGTGTGTGTGTGTGTGTGTGTGTGTGTGTGTGGTGTGTGATGAGTGTGGGTGCCCACAGAGGCCAAGAAGAGGCTGTTGATTTCCAGGAGCTGGTGACGGGTGCTGGGCATGCTGAGGAGTGAGAAGTGCTGCTAACCACGGAGCCATGTCCAGCTCCCGAGAAAGCCTTTGAACCACTGCAGTTCACGAGGCTGCCACCAGTGCTGTGTACACAGTGGGGTTTCAGATGAAGATCTTGAGGTGTCTGATAGCTGACATCTCTTTTTGAATCTGCCCCTGGCTATGTGACCCCCCTGCCAGACCACCTAGTAGGTTGTTTTCCTTTGTGTCACCGTGTGCTTTGTGATGCCAGAGTACTTGGGCTCTCTAGGAAGTATAACTGGGGATAAAACAGCCGCATCAGAGCAGCGGATGCTGCCTTCTAATGAAAACCATGTGTAATTTTACTCATGTATCTCCAGCTCTAGAAGGGGTCTTAACATTTCCTTTAAGGGAAAAAAGGTGTATTTCCGTTATTTCTTGGTTGCCATGGAGTCTGATCAGAGTTTCTGTTCAGGCTGAGGAAGAGGCTAAGGAGGCAGAGTGGAGCAGAAAGGAGCTGGGGCTACAGGACGGAGTGGAGAACCTGAAAGCTCTCATCCAGGTAAACTTGGCAGGCTCCTCAAGCTCCCTCACAGCCCTCACGTCCCTTACTGGGTGTATAGTCTTTGGAGTGTGTTCCGGTTTTGTTTTTCTTTTAAGGCACAATTACACATAACTTTAACCATGTGAACAAGTAGTTTCCCCACCACTGGTTCTGGAGTATTGTTACCACTCCAGAGGGAGCCCTACCATTATTAATCCTGGGGTGTTTCCTGACTCCAGCCCCTCCTAACCGTGGACTGCTTTGTCTCAGTGGACAGAGTTACATTTTGAAAGCTGTGTTTTAACTTCTCAAACAGAGCAGACAAAAGGATCGGCAAAAGGAAATGGACAATTTCCTGGCTCAGTTGGAAGCAAAATACTGCAAACCTTCCAAAGGGAAAAGAGCGGCATCCAAGAAGGAAAAGAAATAATGGAGTTTTTCTCTTCATGAGTCCTTATGTGTCACTAGTGCCATGGTAAACAAGGTGAAGGCAGGTGCTAGCCTAACCTTTGAGAGAAGTTTGTTCTGCTTAAAATATGTGGCTCACCTAAGACAGGGAAGATTCATCAACTTGACCTTAGAGTTTCCTAGAATTCACCTGACGTTGTGTGAGGGCTTCACATAAAGGATGTAGTGGTGACGACTGGGAGGGTGGGTCGGTCTAACAACACTTGCTTCCATGGGTACTCTGCCCAGGGAGCTGATGCTCTCTCCCTACAGAGAACACCCTCAGGACACTTGGTGAACAGCTTCTTCATGATCCTACAGATTCTCTTCTCCTGGCCCACTGTTATGTTTTGTCTTCTGTCCTTGTGGTAGAAGTGGGTGTTCATATTACTGTAGACTATTTTGTAAGATTGTATATGACTAAATAAAGAAAAACTTAAAAGGTCTGGTGGGTTATTAAATGACCCATTTATCTAGAAAAGTACAATGCTTAGATAAGTAAGCAAGTCAGCCTTACAACAGACAGGCTGGCTTCTGCAGCAGAGACAATGTCGTAGCACTGTCTTTGCAGGGCTTGGGGTTAGGCATTTCACGGGGCTTGTCGGTACTTTTCATCTGTAAGAGTGAGATCCAAACTCATTAATTTGTATGTATTAAGTACAGCAGGGTTTTTATGTGTTTCAATCTTTTTTGTTTTGGTTTGGTTTTTTGTTTTCCCCTGAGACAGGGTTTCTCTATGTGGCCTTAGCTGTCCTGGAACTCAGAGATCACTGCTTGCCACTGCCTGGCTTGTTGCTCGTTTGCTGTGTCTTGCTGTGTACCTCTGGCTAGCCTGGGATTTGCTATGTAGACTTGCACTCAGGTGTTTGTAAAGATGGGTACTAGCTTTGAGGGGACACATACATAAAAGGGTGAGGAACTCAACTGAGTGGCCTGAGGGGTACTCTGAGTCACAGCTGCTTAGAAAGGCCACCTGTGTAGACGTGGTGTTAGAGTGTACTCACTGTACAGATTTGTGAGAACAGTTCTCATTTATACCCTGGGTTGGTAGGTATTCACTATAGTATGTGGCGTCTTTATAGTGACTGTTCAAGTCCTGATTGTAGACTAATGCAGAAGCGAGCCTCTTTTCCTACTGAGCATTATCATCCACGGTGGATACATTACACATTCTTTGTGACCACAAGCACGTTACAACTATTTAATTGAATTAAACTATAATTCAGTGTGGGATAGCTGAAGCATCTTATCGAGTTGATGGTATAAGAACTTGGAATAATTTAAGTCACAATCGATAGACAACCATTTGGATTTAGCCACTCTGAAAATAAGTAACGTCAAGGTGGTGTGCTAGCTAAGGCAGCAGTCGGTGCCATTTTACTAGGAAGGACTCGAGCCGAGTCAACACCACTGCTGCACTTCTAGTGTTCTTGAGACGCTTGTGGTGTAACTGGAGGAACATGGAGTTCTCCAGTTCAGTGCTCTTTGAATGGCGAGTGGGCTCAGTGGTCAAGTACTCTATCACAAGCACGAAGACTGAGTTTGGGTCCCCACCACGGACTAAAAACCCTGTTGTGGTGCATGAATGAGGAGCTCCATGTTCAGCGAGAGACCCTGTCTTAAAAAATGAGATGGAGAAAAGGAAAGATACCCAGCAGTATCTGGCTTCCCCATGCGTGCACACCATGATGTGAATGAAGCAGGCATGTAAGGCTGTCCTAGGAGAAAGAAACTGATTTCTTTACACGAGTGCTGATTATCTATAGTTAGCTTTTTATTTTATTCTGCTTTTTAGAAAGGAAGATTGGCTGGCGGGGTGGCTCAGCAGGCAAAGGCCCCTCCCCCGAGACCCCTGGGTTCGGCCTGACTCCTGCAAGCTGTCCTCTGACCATGTGTATGCCCACACACATGCACACACACAAAAATAACTTAAATGTAATAAGGGACTTAAAGTTTAGGAATGACATTTATTTGACGAGTATCTCAGATTTTTGGCAGCACTTCTAAAAATATGTTAGAACAGTGCAGTTCTCCAGAAATTAATATAAGCAGAAATATTCTGAAGCCAGTGATCTGAATCATCTGTGTGTATGTAATCTCACTGAATTGTACAAGAATTGAACTGGTGATTGGTTACAGACAACAGCAGTGATTAGGGGTGGTTTTTCATTGTCATGTCTTTGGGTACAGTCTTTACTGCCCAGTGGAACAGCTGGAAGAAGACAGTAAGTAACTGGACACAGAACAGTTGCCCACGCAGTCTTTGGCAGATACTCTGTAGTGTTGCTCGGACAGTCCTACCAAGATAGCTTTGAAGATGGCCCAAGCTTTGCTTCGTCTCGGGCCTGAGCACTGGTGCACGAAACCTTCCATGTGTTTGCAGTCTGCTGCAGCCTTGCAGATTCTCACTTGCCCTGTGGTCACTGCCTGGTTCTAGAGATGGGTCCACCTCTGCATTGAGGTTTTGTAGACCCATGTGACTGAGGACCTGTCAGACACAGAATTGCACAAAATAACATTAATAAATAGTTTATGTTTGGTAACATTAAAGTTCATATCTGAGGGATTTTTGCATAAATTACTAGTGGACTTTAAATTTGGAGATTGTCTCTTAGTACTAAGTATACATTCACCAAGGCACTAAAAGCCATGTTTGAATAGTTTATGCTACTGAAGAAACAACTAGTCTAAGGAGTGAAAGCAAGCTGAATTTGGTGAGATACCTTTCAGTGATTGGGAAGAGACGCAGGAGGATTCTAAGATCAAGGCCAGCCTGGTCTGCATAGTAAGTTCAGGACTGTTAGGGGTAAATAGTAGAGACTCTGTCTCAAAGCAAAACCAAAGCTGTAGCTTAGTTTTGCTTGAGAGCCTACTCATTTAAAAACTAAGATGCACATTTCAGTTAACATCTGACTAAAAGTGTAGCTGATGGAGTAGCAAGATTGGAGGCTTTAAAAAAAAGATTTATTTTTATTTATGTGTATGTCTGTCCCTGTGAATGTATGCCACATATGTGCAGGTACCTGTAGGGGCCAGAAGAGGGAGTCTGATCTCTCAGATCTGGACTTACAGGTGGTTGTGAGTTGCCTGACAATTTTTGTTTTTTTTTAAAAAAGTAATTTACCTGAAAGATAATTTACTTGGTATTAAATTAAAAAAAAAAAAGCAGAAATCTAGAACTTTTTGGCTTTGAGTAGTTGGCCATTCTTTTATAGCCATCTTCCAAAATAATGCTAATCCGATTTACATAGATGAGGGATAGCTAAATATAGACAAGTCTGCAGGAAAGGAGAACGTGTGGGACTAGAGAGACAAAAGCATGAACTGCAGCCCACCTGGACCTGCAGACCCCCTGCCAGGGCGGGCCTGGTGAGGATACTCAGAAGCACACGAGTTTCGGTACTGTGTATCTGGCTAAAAGAAAAGAAAAGACATCTTAGGATGCAGCTTCTCCCAGAGATCCTTGCTGGAGGCTTAACAAACTGCATGAGCTGCTTTTCTACTGCTTCGATAGACTCCAAGACAGAAGGAAGGTTAGTGTCCATCCAGGCAGGGAAGCAGAAAGCATGGCAGCAGGAAGAGCTGCAGAGTCCACATCTTGAATTTCAAGCAGGAAGCAGATCTAACTAGCAATGGTGGGAGTCTTTAAACTCTCCCATACATCCTCCATAGCATACTTCCTCCAGCCAGCCATACCTCCTCAACTGCCCAGACAGCACCACTGCTAGGGACCAAGTTATCAGATGCCCTACACTATGGGGAACATCTCACTCAAAGACACAGGAAAACCCTGACATTAACAATGAAAAACTGTCATCTGTCAATTTGGGGGCACTATGTTCAATTCAAAGAAGAAAGTTCCAAGCCAGATGTCCACAAAGAGATTTGCTAACTTGTAAGGATTGCATGTTCTATAACATATTAATAGGTCTTTAAGAAAATCTTAGTATTTACAAATAATACATATGGTGTAATGTTGCAATTAGATACAAGAGGCTGCTTTATTTTGCCTCCATTGTGTTGGGATTGCAGGTCTGCAACATCATAGCTGGCCCAGAGAATGAGATCTGATATAGCATGCCACTGAAATAGAATCAATGCCATCGATGAGAGGAAAGGACACCCATGAGTTCACAGTGCGATGAAACTTAACTTTCCATTGAGTTTTTAGCTTTATGAAACTCAAACATTTCAAAGTTACCGGCATGTCCTTAATCCCAGCAATTAGGGGGCAGAGGCAGGTGGATCTCTGTGAGTTCGAGGCCAGCCTAGTTTACAGAGTGAGATCCAGGACAGCCAAGGCCACACAAAGAAACCCTGTCTCGAAAAAACTAACAACAACAACAACAACACACCAAAGTGACCTCAAGGGATTTAAAATGTAAAAACTAAAATGAAGCACCCTGCTGGTGTTCTTGAGTGAAGACGTCTGTGAGAGCCTGGATTAGGAGGTAGGGCTTTTTCCTGGGGAAGGTAGCACACTGTGGAGACTAGGGTTTAGCAGATTGCTTTGTGGACCACACAGTTTCCACTGCAATGACTTAACATGCTGTTGAAAAGGTGAAAGTAGCTAAAGGCAAATGAGCTTGGCGGCTCGGCTTCAATAAAGCTTCCTTTACAGAGTCAGGCAGCAGTCCTGCATAGTCCTGAACTGAGGGCCACGGACTCCTAGCCTCGATCAAAGGACCAAGGGGCAGAGTTCTAGTCCAAGGTTCGGCCTAAGGTTCGGAGATCACACTCTTTCTTAATTATATCCAGTTACTACTTCACCTTTTTTATGATGGAAAATGGGGAAAATAATGCTAAGACAAGCAATTTCTACTGTTACAAACTTATTTTTAAAGAGATTTTGAAATGTTCATATGTTGAGTTTTATTCCTAAGGCAACTAAAACTTACATTTTGAAAGGAAAGAACATAGTTGTAGAACATAATCAGACATTGTTTAATAAATGTTCTGAGTCTAATGAGACCAATTCAGAAGATGTTTTAGGTTTTCTGGGGTTCACATTAATCATTAAGAATCAGAACTACATTTCCTTTTTGCCTTTCCTCTAAATTAAGCCTCATAGTTTTCAGTTGAATAGTGCCCTTCAAAATTCCTATCAACCTGGAAATTGTGAATGTGACTATTTTTGGAAAACCATTTCTTTGCATAAGTAATCAAGTGAAGAAGTCATATTGGATTAGACTGGACCATAAATTCAATGGCTGTTATCTTTAATTTTTATTTTATTTGTAATAGATATTTTGACTGCGTGTATGTATGCTTACCAGGAAGTTACAGATACTTGTGAGCTGGGTGCTGGGAATCGAACTTGGGGTTTCTGGAAGAACAGCCAGTGCTCTTAACCAATGAGTCATCTTTCCAGCCCCAACTTTTTTTTTTTTTGGAGCTGAGGATCGAACCCTGGGCCTAGCAAGCGCTCTACCACTAAGCTAAATCCTCAACCCCCCCAACTGTTTTTAATTTGGTTTTATTTGTGTCTATGTGCGGTATGAGTATGCATCCACATACTGTGCACATGCCAGAGTTTAATGTTGTGGTTCTTAGGAGCTTTCCACTTTGGTTTTGGCAACAGTGTCTCCCTGGGATCTGGGGCTCATCTATTAGGCTAGGCTCCATGCTCGTGGAAGCCATAGAAGCTACACAGAGGCAGCAAAGGCTTGCAGAGAGAGATTCCAGCTTCTGTAACTGAAAATAATAAGTTTCTGTAGTTTTGGATGCCCCCGTTGTCCTCTGTCATGGGAGCCTTTTGAAACATGCAGATATGAACTCCCACCACTGTTAGGAGAAGATGGTTCAAGGGTCAAGTTGGGATACATGAGCTACAAATGCTACCATTCTGAAAACTGGTGCAGTACACCGAATTCCCAGTTAAGCACTCAACACGTGCCCCATCACATCCCCATGCTTTGCAAGCCCTCTTGCCAAAGCAGATGAGGCAGGGCCATGCACTGACCTACAAGTGTGCAAGGTCCATACGTGGCCCAGTTGTCATGCTTTCTTCAGATCCTTCCTTAAGAGTAAAAGGGCCAGTAAGTGCACAGCGAGTGAGGAGGCAAGTGTCAGCATTTCAAACAGCCATGGGACTCTGGCCCTTGGTGTGACACCACTTCTCAGGCCATTCCACAGGAGCAGGGCAGTCAGGTCAGGCTGGCTGGGTGCGCACTGCACTGGAGTTTGTTGTGTTTGTTTATGCTCGCAGTAAGTTGCTGAAGATTTTAATTTATGAATAGGACGTTTTACTACCACAAGAATGAGGATGGGGACCACTGAAGATTTTCAGGGGGCACACTTAGAATGGTATTTTTATCATTAGAACAGCCAACTGTTTTTCCTTAATCAAGTTAAAGTCCTAAGTTTGTCAAACTTATACCCGCCCCTCCCCATTCTTTCCCCAATTCCCAAGGGCAAACAGGAGTTGGTTGGGTAGGTAGCTAGCCCCTGTAATCCCAGCACTTGGGAGCTGGGGGCAGAAGGGTTCGGAGTTCAAGAGCAGCGTCAGCCATCTGAGGCGCTGTGTTTAACCCTCTGAAACAGGAAGCACTTTACCAAGAACGACTGAGTTGTGTTGGGTCTGGAGAAGACAGGTAAAAGGAGCCTCTCTTGGGGCTGCTGGTTAGACTCATCCACCACCGCACTTCGAGCTCGGCTGGAGTCACCGTGGGGTTTCTGCAGAGGAGAAACAGCTAACAGTGTGGGGCGCTGAGCATGTTCCTCAGCAGCAGCTGAGGTACCCCTCTGCCAACAGCTCCACCCCCATTTCACTCACGACCTGGACCCAGTTTCTTTTTGGCAGAGGAAGTGAACTACGCCTCTGTAAGCTCTACACAACTACCACTGCCTGTGAGATTTCAGGACGCAGCAAGGAGGCCGTAGGAAAGAGACTCACTGTTGGCCGCGGTGGCCCCACGGTGCTCAGATGCTCTACGTCAGCTGTTCCAATAGGTGGCAGCAGATTGTTCCGACCCAGGGGCATTGGTGAGGAAGAAGAGAGAGTGTCTGCGGTCACTGGACTGCACAGGCCACCAGCAAAACCGAGATGCAAAAGCAAAGTTGTACCAACACAAGCAAATCCATGAGAAATGCAGTAAGCAGGCCTAAGTCTAATGGGCTCTGGGAGCTTTAAGCCATCTAGATTTTCAGAAAAGGAGAGGCAATTTTGGAAAGAGTTTTTTTTTCTCCCTTAAATTTCATATATACAAATCTTCAGCACAATCAACCGGATGATCTCACCCAGTATTTGAATTTCACTAAAACTTCAATAAGAAATTTGAATTTGGCTTAAAACTCAGACAATCCATTGTGTGACTACTTAGTTATCAGTTCTAGGCACAGCTTCAATCTTATATTCAAACGCACTATTACTATTCCTATAACTACTGGTACTGGTTTTACCAGTTTCAGAAGTGCAGCTTTTGAAACCTACACCCGGGATCCTCTGAGGACTTCTTCTGCTGGCCATGGCGTCCCGGCGCGTGAGTGGCTGGTGCTGATAGGATGAAGGGTACGTGGTGGAGGGTTGCGTCTTCTGGCGGACTGCACTGTATATGACAAAGATGACGTACTGAGCTCCAGGGCTCGGTTTGGCCAATTTCTGTTTGAAAGGACGGAACTGGAGCCAGGCCTCATAAGTAGCTTGTCATCAAGATCTCTAGTGGCCAAATCAGAAACCCACAATGAAAACCACAGTTTAAAAGAGGACAAGGCTCAGGATAAAAGCCTTAGCCTAAGACATTCAGGGAAGAACAGAGAAAGTGGCCTGCAGAGGCTATCCTAGGAGTTGGGCATGAGAGGCTGTTTTTGAGATGGGGGCTTGTTAGCTAGCCTAGGTCAGGCTGGGATCTGAGGTCCTTCTGCCTGGCCTCTCAAGTGCTCGGGTAGGTGAGTACCTAACAATAACCCGTTTCAATCCTAACTTACTAGAATGGGATCCGCTTGCCACACAGTAGTCCCTTGTTCGGTTGTGGGAAGGCAAGGCTGACAGGTAGTATTTCCCATTCAGAGTCCTACAATATTTGAAGCACTTTCTGAGCTGAGGAAATATCCTCGGTAGATCTGAGGCACCAGTGTGGCTCTCGCTTAGATACTGAAATAGTAGCTAAGTTTTGGGGAATCTAATACCTTCTTCTGGGCTCCATGGACACTGCACACACATATGTGGAAGCAAAACATTCATATATATTAATAAAAATAAGCCTTTAACCAGGCGGTGGTGGTGCACACCTGTAGTCCCAGCACTTGGGAGGCAGAGGCAGGCGGATCTCTGTGAGTTTGAAGCCAGCCTGGTCTACAGAGTGAGTTCCAGGGCAGGCTCCAAAGCTACACAGTGAAACCCCGACTGGAAAAAAACAAAACAAAACAAATAAGCCTTTAAAGTGCTGAGCTAATTGGAACCTACAGGAGTACAGTTTTTTCTGGAGGCCTTAAAGCTGGGGACAAGCCAAGGGTCCCAGGGTAGGAGAAGCAGAGCAGATCCCCGTATGCATAAACAACTGAGGGATGCAAGTCTCCTGTAAGCCTTCAGACAAACATGTCAGATGCTGCTCTTCAGATATGGCAGTGGGGCTTGGTTCTGTTTGGTTTTTGTTTGTTTTACGAAGATACCAGGAAGTCTGCTGATTCTAAGACATCTAGGGACAAAATGGAGTGAAGAGGGAAGTAATTGAGCAGCCTGCCTCTGCCACTTGACTGTCAGCCTGTCAGGCCTGGACTGTATCCAGGACCTTGGTGTTTGGAGGATTTGGGAAGGAGAATGCCCAAGCTCCAGCCCCTGAGACTTAGAGATCATTCTGGTCTTCCTAAGTAACCACTCACTCATGTCTTCCTTCTTTCTAATTAAAACTGCATGGACTGAGCAGGGTGTAGTGGTGCATGCCTTCAATTCCAGCACTTGGGAGGCAGAGGCAGGCAGATCTCTGAGAGTTCAAGACCGGGCTGGTCTACAGAGCGAGTTCCAGGACAACCAGGGCTACACAGAGAGACCCTGTCTTGAAAACCAGAGAAAGGGGGGTGGGGTGGACTTTAACTCAGTGTTCTCTTCTGTCAGCTCCTTTCCTGTCTCACTGTGAGTTCAACTACCATCCTTTACTAAGTGACCTTTAAGTAAGTCCCCAAACCTGATCTCTCCACATTCTCTGAAGGTGGTCCGTCACTGAAAACAGAACCCAAAAGAAACCCACTTTCCCCTAATCAAACTTCCTGATGGTGCACTCTCAGAGCTGACACTGTTCATCCCCCTAACCTCAGTCCCTCTTCCTCTGTTTCTCAACACTCTATTCAAGCTCTCCAGGGAATGAAAAGTGGAGCTTCTTACAGGAGCTTGTCCATCAGAGAGAGGTTCCTCGGCTGTAGCGGCATCCCATGAACCAAGAGGCCATTCACATTTGGCTGGTGACCACTTGCTTGACAGAAACTCATCTATGTGTCAAAAGCAGACATCGGTTGGTGAAGACACCCGCTCCATTTGCTAAGTTCGCAAAGTTAGTATCCCCAGTGAGGTTATTTTTATACACCCCCACCCCAGCCTTGTGCCTTAACTTTTAGAAGCTGGCCAGTAGCCTGCAAAGTGCACTGTCAAGAGAACAGGACTATTTTCTTTGTTCTGTATTTCTAAGTGTCAGCTGATCCACACAGATGGAAATCAGTGGCCACTCTCATAGGGGAGGGAGAAACACTATTATTGCTTAAAAGAGAAAAGAAGACCGGAACAGTAGAAAAAAATAAGTGCAAAGTAACTGATCTTTTTTATCAGCACATGATCCTGACCTCTGCACACTCATCTTTCACTAGCCTAGAGTGCTGGTTGTTGTTGTTGTTGTTCTTTTTTTTTTTTAAGATTTATTTATTTGTTATGTACACAGAAGAGGGCAGCAGATCTCATTACAGATGGTTGTGAGCCACCATGTGGGTGCTAGGAATTGAACTCGGGACCTCTGGAAGAGCAGTCAGTGCTCTTAACCTCTGAGCCATTTTTCCAGGCCCCCCTTCTTCTTCTTCCTTCTTCCTCCTCCTCCTCCTCCTCCTTCTTCTTCTTCTTTTCTTCTTTTAAAAAGGACTGTCATTTCTTTCTTTTTTAAAAAGATTTATTTATTTTATGTGCATTGATGTTTTGCCTGAATGTATGTCTATGTAAGGGTGTTAGAGCCTTGGAACTAGAGTTATAGACTGCCATGTGGTGCTGGGAATTGAACCCAGGACCTCTGAAAGAGCAGTCAGTGCTCTTAACCCCTGTGCCATCTCTCCAGCCCCAGAGCACTGGTTCTTGATCATTCACTGCTCTTTATTTTTTTTATTTTTTATTTAATTTTTTTATGACAGGGTCTTTGTATTGCCCAGCCTAGCCTTGGAATGGGGGGCTCAAGTCATCTTCCTGTGCCAGCCTCCTGAGTAGCTAGAACTACGGGGTGCATCTCTCCCTAAGTCCTACTGAATAACTTAAATTCCCAAGGCTTCATAAAGAATTAATCCTAGTTCTAATATTACCACCTTGAGCTAGCTATCATTTGGTGCCCTTTAATCATCTCTTTTGCCATACAATACTTTCCTTCCTCTTTCTGGAAGAGGTGGCATACACCTGTAATCCCAGCACTGGAGAAGCTGAGGCAGGGGGATTATGAGTTCAAGGCTGGCCTGGGCTATACAGTGAGTTTGAGGCCAGCCTGGGCTATACAGTGAAACCATCTCTTAACATAACAATATGACTATGTTGTTATGAACCTTGCCAGAAATAATGCAACCAAAGAAAACACTGCTTCCTCTGCAAAAGCAGTCCTGGGTTCTCACAATCTGCTCGGGGGCTTACCGGATTTGAGGTGATGGACAGCACCTTGGACTGCGGCATTCGAGGTAAGACCAAAGGATGCTGTTCGTTCAGCACACAGGGACTTCCGGAATCCAGTCTGGTAATTTCAACGTTACTCTCATCATCTGAGCAAAGGAACAGGATCCATTATCCAGAGCTATCTTCTGTTGACAGTACTGAGACACTCTCCCTGACAGCTAGCAGTCTCTAGAAAGGCTTCGCTCACTTCTGCAGCTCAGCTGCATGCACCCGCACAGTTACAAGCCCTCAGGCTGAGAGCTCAGTTTAAAGTGGTTTCCAGGCTGATGACAGCTGGTGGTGCCAAGCAGAAGGAAAAGCAAAGATCTATGATAGAACCTTTAGAATTGATGGAAAGGTTTTACATCAGTGCTGCCCAGTGTGGTGGCCACGGAGATGACACCATGGGACACTTAAAATGCGGCTACTGTGACTGTGGAACACAATTTTTAAAGTTAAAGAGCCACACGTTGCTAGTGACTACTGTAGGACTCCAGAGCCTTCAGGTTATCAATGCTGACCTCAGTGCCCATAAACCAGTGGTTCTCAACCTGTGGGTCTTGGCCCCTTGGTGGTCTAACAACCCATTTACAGGGGTCGCATATCAGATATCCTGAATTCAGATATTTATATTATGATTCACAACAGTAGCAAAATTAGTTATGAAATAACAACAAAATAACTACGGCTGGGGGTCACCACACCCTGAGGAACTGTATTAAAGGATCGAAGCATTGGGAAAGCTGAGAACCTCTGCTGTGGACGATGCACTGGAATAGAAACCATTAGAAGTCATATTTTCTACACAGAGACCCAGCCCCCGAAAAAGAGCAAGTGGCTCAGCACTGCTAGCTCTGGAAAGATTTCCAAACTCAGGACAGACAGACATTGAATGAAAGCTAAGATCTTTCTTAAAAACTCTGAAACTATGAGTAAGTGCAAAATATAAAAAGAAGCAAAATTTTCAAAGAACACAATAAATCCACAAAAGCCTCTAAACTGAAATGTAACCTTTGGCAGAAGGTCACAGAAATGGCGAACTAGGAGAGAGATCGGGGGCTGCAGAGATGGCTCAGAAGTCAGGAACGCTTGTTGTTCTCTACGAGGACCAGTTTGGTTCCAGCCCCCACATCAGGTAGCTTACAGCCATCTGAAACCACAGCTCTACGGGTTCCCATGGCCTCCTTGGGCCTCTTCAGCACCAGCTCACACATGTGTACACACACACACACACACACACACACACACACCCCACAAATAAAAATAAATCTAAAAGGAAAATCTGTCGGGCAGTGGCGGCACACCCCTTTAATCCCAACCCTGGGGAGGCAGAGGCAGGAGGATCTCTGTGAGTTCGAGGCCAGCCTGGTCTACAGGGCAAGTTCTAGGACAGCCAGGGCTACACAAAGAAACCATAAAAGGATGTTTGCTTTATTTGTATACAAATTATAACTTAATTTTAAAAAGATGCACAAAATGTCCTTTTATACACCCAAACAATGAAAACCTGAAGAACAGAACTGACAAGATGCAGCACAGGAACCTGTGTCTAGGCGGTGGGAGTACAGACTCACCATCGTTTCAGATAATTGTTGTCTAGTGAACAGTGACCAACCTGCATTCTCTGGTAAGCACAGAGAAAGCTTTGCACGTGTATCACATGGAATATGCAAGGACGTTTGAAGCATTATTGTCAGAACTGCCAAATTACATTTTAGTCCCATAGGCACCTGGGATTACAATTTTTGTATTACATTTATTTGTGTGTGTGTGTGTGTGTGTGTATGTGCTATGGTGTGCGTATGGAGGTCAGAGGACACCTTGACAGCTTGCTCCTCTACCACCTGGGTTCGGGGGATTGAACTCAGCTTGTCAGGCTTGGCAGCAAGCTCCTTTACCCTTTGAGCCTCACCACCAGAAATTTTGAGCTTTTTATCATTAAGCACAACTAAAAATGAACTAGAGGATAAATCATGTTTCTCAATGAAACCAATGTGAACTCTTGTAGTCTTCATAGTCTCTAAATCACTTCCATTACCATCATCTGGTTTACTGTCTAATTCAGAGATTGTACACTCACTTTTCAGAAACAATTAGCAGTGTAGCTTGTTTCCCCATTAGCTTATAAATCATGATGATGATTTAAAGCTAAGTATTTTCTTCCTAATTTTGATTTCAAAAACCATCTTGATTTAGGATTAAAATGATCACAAATGTAAGGAGTGGAACCTCTGAGAGCTCTGGTTAGTTCTGTGTGTCCTTTGCACTGACGACCGAGGTGCATCACATGAGGACCGCAGAGTGTAAGTTCTGTGCACAGTCAAAGCTGAGGTCCTGGAGGAAGGGGCCCTTTTTATACATCTGCATTTGTGAAAGCTAAGAAATACTGGGGACATTCTCAGTTTTATATACTTTTGGTTTACAGAAAAACATGGGCTTGGGGATTTAGGCAAGCGCAAGGCCCTGGGCTCAGTCCTCAGCTCCAGAAAACAAGGCAAAACAAAACAAAACACCCCAGAAAAACATAAAGCCTAACAGGATGTCACATGACTAAATTGCAGGTTGGCTTCTGTGCTGGTGAGTTTTTGTCAACACAAACTAGAGTCACCTGGCAAGAGGGCACTTGGTTGAGGGACTGCCTGCATCTGACTGGCTTCTGACACAACTGTGCAGCACTTTTCTTGACTAATGCTTGATGTGGGAGGGCCCAGCCCACAGTGGACGGTGTCACCTCCAGGCAGGTGATCCTGGGTGTATCAGAAAGCAGGGTGGTGGTGGTGCACGCCTTTAATACCAGCACTTCAGTGGCAGAGGCAGGTGGATCTCTGAGTTCAGGCCAGCCTGGTCTACAAAGTGAGTTCCAGGACAGCCAGGGCTACACAGAGAAACCCTGTCTCAAAAAAACCCAAACCCAACCAAACAAACAAAAAAAAGCAGGTTAAGAGCGCTAGCTGCTCTTCTTAGGGACTCAGGTTTGATTCCCATCACCCACATGATGGTTCACAACTGTGTCCAACTCCAGTCTCAGGGTCCATACCACACCTTCCTGGACTCTGCAGGCACTTCACACACAGTGCACAGACAGACATGCAGACAAATACTTGTACACATAAAAATAAAAATACTCTTTAAAAAAAGACAGAAAGACTAACCAGAGGACGTCAGATTCCCTGGAACTGGAGTTAGAGATGGTTGTAAGTCACCATGTGTGTGCCAGGAGTCAAACCCAGATCCTCTGCAAGAGCAAGGCCTCATAACTACTGAGTCTCTCTTCAGCCCTATACTTAACATTTGTTCTAGGTCCAAACCCTCATAACAATAACCCACCTGATTGTATTTAATTAATTATTTTAGGTTTTTAGAAACAGGGTTTTATGTAGCCTAGGCTGACCTTCAATTCCTCACCCTCCTGTCTCCACCAAGTGCTAAGCTTATAGGTGCACACCACTACAAGCTAACCAGTTGATTTTTGTTTTTTTAATTGTGTGTCTATGAGGGGGCAGGGAATGGAGCATGAGCATGTGCTGGCAGGCACGAATGTGCCAAGGCTTATGTAGAGAGGTCAGAGAGCAACTTTGAGGCATCAGCTCTTTCTTGCCACCTCATGAGATTGGGGGATCAAACCAAGGTTGTCAGGCTTGCATGCAAGCATCTTTACCTGCTGAGCCCTCTCACTGGCCTGACCAGGTCATTTTAACGAAGGGCGTCAGTCCTGTTCTCTTGGGTTTTAGAAGGGCATACAGACAACAGCAAATACAGCGAAGGCTGGCCAACTGGAACTCATAATATCTGAGAGAGTGTACACACATAAAGTCACATGAGAAAAATGGGGGGGGATGCCACTGACATTGGCATAGTTTATCACATGACCTACCATTTCCAAGCAAATAGACACCCAGTGTACATGTTCCCCCAAAAGACACAGGAAGATGTCCTAACAGCACTCTATGCAGAAAACATAAATGACTCAAACAGTCATCATCAGCAGAAATAATGAATACTATACAGCAACAAAAAGAAAAACTGTTATGAGCAAACATCACAATCTAACATTCATGTTGAAAGAAAACATGCAGAAGGGTATAAAAAGTATTAATCTATTCTTATAATGTTTTTGAGACAGGGTCTCACTTTGTATCCCCAGCTGGCTTGAATTCACAGAGATCCTCCTGTCTCTACCTCCCAACCACTGAGAGTAAAGGTGTGCACCACCATACCCGGCTTGGGAAAGCCACAAGACATTGGTTTTCAAGACAACAGATGCTGGTAATAAAAGAGTAAATCCTGGAGATATAAACTAACAAGATGTGCTCTGCAATTGCCTAAGTCAGTTTCCAAGATCAAAACCTCAGAGATACGGGACAGGAAAGTGCCACTCACAATGAAGAGAGCAAAGTAGGCCAAGCCAAAGTCAGGGACAGGTTCCAAGTTGTTCTATTGGTCAGGATCTCACTATGTAGCCCAGGTTGGTCTTGAACTTAGCCTAGAGTGTTGGCATTACAGGCGTGTGAGTAAATACCCATCATTACTTTTTCACAACACTAAATGGAGGCACGGAAGTATAAAGATCATACAGATAATACTTTGAGTTCACAATGGCTGAGAGGAAAAATACAGTGAATAATCTTAGCAGTATACTTAACATTGCAGAAGAGATTGGTTAATAGGAAGGCACAACAACATAAATTATCCATACTAAAATAAAGAGGAAAAAAGAAATCTGAAGCAAGGTTGTAGTTTATTAAAAACAATAACTTTATTAATATAGATTTAAGCATGGATACTAAGGGGAGAGGAAAGAGACAGAGGCTATTATAGACAGCCAGACATAAGAAAAGCACACTTGTTCACATACCCAGGGTGGTGTGAGCTTCTCAGAGAGGAGAACTTAAGAAAAAGGTTTTTAAAGCCCAAGTTATCTGAGGGCTCTGGGATTGGACAGACCCATGAATAACCAGAGTCCTGACAGACAATGAGAAACACGCATGTGAAGGGAAAGCATGGCTGAAAACTCTAAAGGAAGCTTCCTGTGTCTACAGATACAGGAAATCCAGCCACCTCTACCCAGAAGAAACAGGAAGAAAACTGCATCAAAGCACATCATCAATTGCTTGAAACCAGCAATAAGGAGAAAATATTACAAGCAGCTGGGGGCTGGGTGTGGTGATGTGTGCCCTTAATCCCAGGTCCAGGGAGACAGAGACAGGTAGATCTCTGTAAGCTGGAAGTCAGCCTTGTCTATACAGATGGTTCCAGGCCAGAAGTGAAAAACATATATAAAGATGACATCAGGCTTCTTGTTAGAAGTAACACAAAGGAGAAGACCACAGACAATATCTTTAATGTACTGGGAGGCAAACTGTTGAAAGAATAGAGAAAAATTTAAACACAAAAAGAATAACTAGAAGATCTGTGTACAAGGAGTGTTTATAGGATTTTAGTAATTTTTTATTTTATGTGTTTGAGTGTTTGCCTACGTGACTGTATGTGCTCCACATGCATGCAATACTCATGCAGGCCAGAAGGGGGCATCAGATCCCCTAGAACTAGAGTTATAGAAGCTTTTCTACCAACCACTATGTGGGTACTGGGACCTGAACTTTTTGCAAGGGCAGCAAATGCTCTTAACCACTGAGCTACCTCCCCAGCCCCAGGCTAGAAGTTTTTTCGTTTGTTTGTTTACAAGTTTTTTTTTTTGTTTTTTTTTTGTCATGATGTAAGATCATAAACCACTTTAAAGTGTGTATCAGTTTTAAAGTGTGCTCAGGCTTGTGCAATCTTCACCACAGTGTCATTTCAGGAAATTCTTAACACTCCAAGTCCCTTCCTCATTCCTCTGACAACTATTAAATGACTTTTGGTTTGTTTGCTTGAGATACTTTATATGAATTAAACAGTACATTAATACTGTAAGTGGCCTTCTGTGTCTGTCTCCTTTCATTTGGTATATCTTCAAGGTTCATCCATGTTGTAATAATGGTTCAGTACGTAATTCCTTTTAATGGATGAATAGTATTCTACTGTATGGTGTATTAGTCTGTCAGGGCTGCTTTAACAAAATAACAGTCTGGGTAGTATACACAATAGACACTTATATCCTCACAGTTCTGGGGCCCAAGATCAAGATGCCATCAGGGCTGGGGCTGGGCTCTCATAAGGCTTCTCTTTCTGGCTTGTAGATGGCCACCTGCTTTGCTACGTTCTCATTTGGCCTCTTTTCTGTTTATGTGTGGGAAGATAAAGATCTCTGGTGTTTCTTCATCTCTTACAAGGAACCAACTGATTCAGGGTGCTGCTACCCCCTGGCCACACATAAGCTTAAGTACCTCCCTAAATGCCCCAAAAGCACATCCAGGATTATAGCTTCAACACAAGAATTTTAGAGGTCACACAATTTAGTTCATAACACATGCATATATCAAAATTATGTTTATTTATTAGCTGACAGACACTTGACCTTGGTCTTGTGAGGCCCTAAAAAAACGACATGCTAAGTTGTCCCAGGCCTTCTGACTCACAAATGTGTGAGACAACAGTATGTATTTATTTAGAGTTGTAAGGTCTAGAATAATTTGAGTGATAAAGAAAAACACACTGGGTGGCAGTGGCACATGCCTTTAATCTTGGCACTTGGAAGGCAGAGCCAGGAGGATCTCTGTGAGTTCGAGGCCAGCCTGGTCTAGAGAGCGAGATCCAGGACAGGCACCAAAACTACACAGAGAAACTTTGTCCCCAAAAAACAAATAAACAAAAACAACAACAAAAAACGAAATCTTTATATATCTAATCATACAACCCATATAACCCAGTCATTCTAATATTAAGAATTTGCCTAAAGAAATGGAAATATATACCCCTAAGTTCTTGGACATTAGTGTTTGTTAATAGCTCAAGTGGGAAGCAATTCAAATGTCATCAGTAGGTAAATTGATAAAATGTGGTTTCATGAACTAATATCCAGGAATGAAAGGAATCAGATACACAAAGTAAGATGGATAGATCTAAAATCACTATGCTGAGATGGAAGAGCCAATACAGTGAGTGATCTGCTGTCTGTCACTGCAGTTTGAGTGGACGGCTGTGTAAATGGAGTGAGGTGGTGTACTCTGTCTTAAGTGTTCTACTGCTGTGAAGAGACACAATGACCACAGCAACTCTTACAAAGGAAAACATGTAATTGGGGCTGCCTTACAGGTTCAGAGGTTTAGTCCATTACTGTCATAGTGGGAAACATGGCAGTGTTAGGCAGGCCTGGGTCAGCAGGTGTCAGGAGGAAAGTGTGACATTGGGCCTGGCTTGAGCTTTCGAAATCTCAAACCCCATCCAGTGACACACTTCTAACGAGGCCATGCATTCTAATCCTTAAATACTGTCACCTCCCATGAGCCCATGGGGCCATTCTCATTCAGACTACCACACTCCCTGGCCCCACGAGGCCTGTAGCCATGTCATAGTACATAACTACATTCAGCCCACTTCAAAAGTCCCCATCCAGTCTACCACAGTCTCCACACTATCCACAGTTCAAATCTCTGATACTCATGGTAACCTCTTACTGTAACACCTGTAAAGTAAAAATGAGAAAGAGACCACATACTTCCAGCCTACAATGGTACAGGATATCATCACCATTCCAAAAGGAAGGAAAGGGAGCACAGTGAGGAAATACTGGACCAAAGCAAGACCGAAAACTAGCTGGGCAAACTCCAAATTTCCATGTCTGATGTCAAAGTCCTCTTCAGATCTCCATCTCCTTTCAGCTTGTTGACTGTAGCACACTTCTTTCTCTTGGACTGGTTCCACTCCCTGTTAGCAGCTTTCCTCAGCAGGTGTCCTATGGCTTGGCATCTATAACATCTTGGGATCTCCAAGGCAACCCAGGCTTCACTTCACAGCTTCATGCAATGGGCTCTCTAGGCCTCCACTCAGGGACACCCCTGACACATGCCTGGTCTCAGCAGCTTTCCTTAGTTGCTCCTTGACTCTAAGGCCAGAACTATGCAGCCTAAGCCACCAAGTTCTCCTGCTTGCTGGGACTAGAATATGGTCTCCTTATTCAAATACATTTTTACTAGCTTTTTGTAGTTGATGGTTTCCTTCACTGCTTACGCTTGCCTGTCCTGGAACTCATTCTGTAGACCAGCCTGGCCTAGAACTCAGAGACCCACCTGCTCTGCCTCCCAAGTGCTGGGCTTTTCTTTAATTCCTTTTCACAAACTGGAAGCTTAGCTGGGTGGAATCTTGCTCTAAGGTCACCACTCCCTTTATTCCACTTAGCATCAGGCTTGTCTTTAATCTGTTTATATTTCCTGCAGCTCCTTTTCTCCTCAAACTGTATATTTTGTATTTTTCCTTGTTCAGCTTGCTCCTTTTCATTATTGATCTGCAAAATGAGGTCACTAATAACCACATGAACACAGTCAATAGTAGGCTGCCTGGGAATCTCCTCTGCCTAAGCTCTTAATTCACAACTCTTCAATTTAGTCTCAGGCACACTGTTTTAGAAAGCAGCCACATACATTCTCCACCAAAATTTTACAATGATCTCTAGGCCACATATAAATATTCATCTCCTCTGAAACCTCTTGAGCTCGGCCCCCACAGTTCAAACCACCCTCAGCACCACCCTCAGCACCACCCTCAGCAAGTCTTCCATGTTCTTACTAGGATGGCGCATTAAGCCCCTCTGAAAGCACTCATCTGCTTTCCTAATCCAGAGTCCCATAGTCCACATTCCTCTAAACAAAGGCATGGTCAGGCCTTTCACAGGAATACCCCAGTCTCTGGTACCGACTTCTGTCTTAGTTAGGGTTTCTATTGCTGTGAGGAGACACCATGATCATGGCAACTCTTATAAAGGAAAACATTCAATTGGGGCTGGCATACAGGTTCAGAGGTTTAGTCCATTATTGTCATGGTGGGAAACATGGCAGTGTGTAGGCAGGCCTGGTGTTGAAGAGGTAGCTAAGACTTCTACATTGGCATCAGTAGGCAGCAGGAAGATAATGTAACACTGTGCCTGGCTTGAGCATTTGAAACTTCAAAACACACCCCCAGTGACATATTTCCTCTAACAAGTCTATACCTACTTCAACAAGGCCACATGTCCTAACCCTTTCAAATACTGTCCCTCCTGTAAGCCTAAGGGACCATTTTCATTCAAACCTCACACTCTGTCTGGCTTCTTTCAGCAGAAGCATCTTTTGGTTATAGATGCAACACATAACAACAGAAGGGAGGGTTTGTAAAGGGTATGACTTATTGGGGGTGATGGATGTTCACTGTACTGACTGTAGTGAAAGCTTCATGGTATATACAATACATACAACAGGACTTACCAAATTTTACACTTGATGTGAAGTATCTCTCTGTTAATTACTCTTCACTGTGACAGTCTAAGAAGCACATGCTACTTACATGGTTTTTCTCACAGATATGTTGGAGGAGAAAGTACAAGCTCTATCTGATGATCGCAGATGAAGTCTCATTACTGTCTCACCCATTCTCAGATATTTACTAAGTTCTCTGCTAGTTTCTGTCTGAAACACCACCATTAATCAGACTCACTTTGATATAATATACAAAGCATATTTGGTATCTACCTAGTTTCTGGCATACAGCTCCTAAAACTCTTGGAATCTTCAAAGCAGCAGTGTCTTTCTGAGAAGATGCCTGGTGGTTGGGAGAGTCTGAATAATTTCAGGATGGGTGTGAGGAGCAATAACAGCCAGGGGGAACCAACAATGTGACCATGTTTGAAGTTTTAGCCATACTCTTGACTTTTGTGAAGAGAGGAGCTGAGGCTTGAGTTCGTCATCGATGGCCGATTACTTCATCAGTCCTGCTTACACAATGAGGACTTTATTAAAACCCAAACAAATGTCTGCTTCAGAAGACCTTCCCAACTACTGAGCACTTGAAGGTGCTTGGAGGGCGGTGTGGCTAGACCCTTCTCTCCTCCTACACTGTCCTAGGCATCTCTTGTGCTGTTCATCCACATCCTTTGTAGTAATCTTCCTAAGCCAGCAAGCCTAAGTCTCTTTCCGAGTCCTATGCACCATTTTAGCAAATTAATCAAACCTAAGGAAGGAGTCTCATGAATTCTAATTTTGGGACAGAAGTACAGGTCACAACCTGAGGCTTCAGACTGTCATGTGAGGTATGAGGTGGGATAGGCATGGAACTGAATCCATGTGGGATATAAAGCTACCTTCCAGGCAGTGTAAGAATTAAAGCACAGCACACTCAGATGGTGTGTGAGACTCTACGGCAGAATCTATTAAGTATGTGTGGGAATACTCCTACACATTTGGTGTCAGAAGTGTTGTGGTGTGTGTGGGAAGATAGGAAAAACATTGGTTTCTGCTATCTCTGTACCCAGGAACTGTACTAATAAAGCATATAGCCTTGACTTCTTAGAGTCAGACCTGGTAAAACAGGCCTGTAATACCAGCAACTTGAGAGGCTGAAACAAGAGGATCACAAGTTCAAGGCCTGTCTGAGTAACTCAGTGAGACCCTGTCTCAAAGTTAAAAATAAAAAAGGGCTGTGCTGTAACTTGGTGGTAGTGTTTGCCTAGCACATGCAGGGTCCTGGGTTTGGCCAGCACCACAGTCACACACAAAAAGACTGACTGGGATTTGTAAATCATAAATAATTATTTTTCACATTGGTTTCATAAGGATCCTTACCAGAAGCAAATCCCTCCCAGTGACTACGTGTCAACTGCTCCATACAGCCCACAACCTTGCTCCACACGTTGTCAAAAACATAAGCAAGGACATCCTCTTTCATGCAGTCAAATGGAGCAATGGGAGGGTACCCTAACTTCTGTTTCTCTGTAGCTGCTTCTGATTTGTTTCCATGAAATCCCTCTTCCCTGGAATAGAAGCAAGAGGGAAAGATTTCATGATTATTCTTCTCTGAGCCCCACCATTTCCTTTACACTCAGAAGTGTGCATGGTGTCCCCGCTCCACCCTCCTCCACACCCAGCAAATGGAGCACCTGACGCTGCCTTGGGAAGTGAAGAAGTTCTCAGAAGAGGAGACTGGATTCCTTCCTTTAATTGCACCCTGTCTTAGTGCCCCACAAAAGGAAAGTGGGGACTGAAATAGGCCGGAAGTCCTCTGGGGTTCTTCTGGAGACTATGCCTATGAGCAGGAATTCCCAGGGAGCCAACCTATCTGCTTCTCTAAGAGAACTACCAGTAGCCTGGGGCTGGGACTGATGCCATGTGCATTTACCATAGACTAGCGGTTCTCAACCTGTGGCTCCAGCCACATATCAGATATTTATATCATGATTCATAACAGTAGCAAAATTAGTTATGAAGTAGTAACAAGATTTTTTTTTTTAAAAGACAGGGTTTCTCTGTGTAGTCCTGGCTGTCCTGGAACCCACTCTGTAGGCCAGACTGGCTTAAACTCACAGATATTCTCCTGCCTCTGCCTCCCGAGTGCTGGGATTAAAGATGTGAACCATCACCGCCTGACACAACCAAATCACTTTATGGTTGGGGTCACGACAACATGAGAAACTGTATTAAGGGTCACAGCATGGGGGAGTTGCGAACCGCCCCCACAGACTATTAGAAAGTAGGACAGAGCAAGTTCAGGAAGTGCCTGAGGAATGGAAGACACAGTCCAGGTTCCTGCAGTGAGTCTGTCCTGGGGCAGCAGGGTCCCCAGAACGAGATAGGCAGGAGAGAGGCCATGCAGGGCAGCTACCTGAGAAAGAACTAGCTCGGTATTAGTAGCAGGCTAAGAGGATCAGAACGATTGTGCTCAACTGTATTTACTCTCTTTAATTTTGAAATGTTATTTTTGAGGTAGGGTCTTGCTATGTAGCCCTGACTGTGTAGGGCTATGTAGACCAGGCTGGTTCGCAATTTGCTGTGATCACACTTGCTCCTACCCCCCAAATGCTGGGACTGTAGGCATGTGCCATCATTAGGTGAAAAAAAAGCAAACTGTATAGAAGGGCTCATAGCGAAAGGATGTTTCCTACATCTCTGATTCTTGGTCCCCATCACCAGAAACAAAGACTCTATACTCTTCCAGAGAACTAATCACATTACGTGTTACACTGCTCCACACTCTTTACCAGTGCATCTGGAACTGCTCTATCAGTACCGAGCAGCCTGTCTCTTAGAGAACAGTTGGAGAATTCCAGCAGCTGCACCCATGTATCCAACGAGCCAGGCTTTGACTATGGTAGGTACTGTAATTGTTAAACAGTGCTTCGTCTCATGGGTGATTACATCTGCAGAATAGATTCCTGTAAATACAATTAGTGAGGTCAAGGGCATCTGCTTTGCAACTTGAAAGATAAGCTCCACCACCCTCTCAAGAGATTCTATGCTCAACAGTGAAGAAGACACCTTTCATGTATTCCCTTGGGGTCCTCTCAACCTGATGGAGATCACAGCATCTCATTATGGGTGGAAATTTTATCTCTAATGGAAACACAGTTGAATTTAAAATGTTTGTTCTGCTCATAAGAACTTTCTGGGGGTTGGGGATTTTGCTCAGTGGTAGAGTGCTTGCCTAGCAAGTGCAAGGCCCTGGGTTTGGTCCTCAGCTCTGGAAAAAAAAAAAAGAACTTTCTGTTTATGTACTCTTCCTGTTTAATCCTTAGTCTTTTCCTCGTTGATGTATGCATTAAACAAATTAATTCTATGAATGTAGTACACATATTTTTGCCTACCTTTTTGACTGTTAATGCCATCTAACACCATCATTTAAAACTTCTTATATGATTCATAGATTTTTGTATTAGGGCTTAAAAATGCTTTTGAGGTCTAAAGTGGTGGCATATGCCTTTAGTTCCAGCACTTGAAGGCAGAAACAGGATTGAGGCCAGCACTGTCTGCATATCAAGTTCCAGGCCAGGTTGGGCTATCTAGTGAGCCTTTGTCTCAAAAAACACAAAACAACCCTGTTTAAAAAAAGTCTTCTATATCTGCTTTCTAAACCTACACAATTTGATTTGTCATGTGCAAATTTTTATATATGAAATTTAAGTTTACTTTTTCTAGAAAGAATAAGTTAGGAATGTTACTTTTTCCTAGTTTTCTTACTTGTACAAAAGTCATTTGCTTAAGTTATCATATACATGCATTTCCTGAGGGCATTTTCACTTATTTTATGACCTTCCATATTTTCAGTTAGGAACATTTCTTTTCTGTGGTATTGGAGTTTCCACCCATGAAGGATCTTCTGCGTGCTGGTTAAGTGCTCTACCACTGAGTTACAGCTCTGCTTTTAACTTTTTATTCTGAAGCAGTGTCTCACCAGGTTGTATAAGCTGGCCTGATCTCACTTTGTAGCCCAGGCTGGCTTTGAACTTGTGACTCTCCTGGCCTCAGCCTCCTGAATAACTGTGATTACAGGCCTGTCCTGTAGGCCCAGTTTAATTAGGAACATCCTAAAGGCCCAACTACTGTGTGTGTCACTTTACAAGAAGATATTTTGGTAGTATCTCTAATTCGGCTGCCTTTTGAAATCTTGCCCATACTCCCTGAAAATTCACTTGGCTTTACGCTCATCAGAAAAAGGGGAAGGTGCCCTAGGAGCACACATCAGCCATCTGTATCCCATTTGAAGTTAGTTCAGTCAACTTCATTCTTCATAACTGAAGAAGGAGGGACCAAAGGGGAGGACTTCTGGTTTGAGAAAAATAAGCCAGAAGAAGTAGATGACAAAGGCTAGGGAAGAGTCTCTAGAAAATCAAAAGGCACTTACTCCAAATCCCTCCACCACGGAGCTAGCTCAGTGTGTCTGATACAGCAGTCTGACTGTTTGCTGCCTGCAGGGCTGTGTGCACACGAGTGAACACAAGAATGAACATGGCAGGAGGAAACACCGCAGGAAGAAGAAGAAGTCTGGAATCACATGATACAATAACCAGCTCCAACCACACAGCCACACGGTACTGGTACCTCCAGTATGCTGTTACGACTATTGGTTCTGGTATTTTTCTTCTTTTTAAAACAAGGGCGCATTCCCCATTAATTGGTTTTGTGTGTGTGATGTATGTGTGTGTGAGTGTGGGTGTGTGCATGCCATGGTCCACATGCAGAGGTCAGAGGTCAACCTTGGGTGTCAGTCATTCCTTCCACCTTATTTGAGACGGGCTTTCTCTCATCCACTGACAGGTATGCATGCTAACTGGCCCAGCTTTTGGAGTCTCATGTCTCTGCCCCTCGACTCCTGGACAAGTTCTGGAATGACAGAGCCTGTGCTAATATGCAGTTAGCCCTGTGGATTCTAGAGATCTGAATTCAATTTGTCAGGCTTGTCTGACAAGCACTCTACCCACACAGCTAGTTCTGGAGCCCTATTGCTGTATTTATTTTTGAGACATGGCACCTCTGATTCTCCTCACCACCTCCTGAATGCTGGGGTTACAGGCAGGAGCCACCATTCCCAGTTTATGCAGTGCTGGGGATTGAAGCCAGAGTTTTATGCTGGTTGGGAAGACATCCTACCAACTGAGCTACATCCCCCATAATTCTAGAACTTTTATTTTTTTAAGATTTATTTAGTTATTTATTATGTACACAGAAGAGAGTGCCAGATCTCATTACAGATGGTTGTGAGCCACCATGTGGGTGCTGGGAATTGAACTCAGGACCTTTGGAAGAACAGTCGGCACTCTTAACCTCTGAGCCATCTCTCCAGCCCCCAATTCTAGAACTTTTAAAGACTTAGAAAAATAGTTTACAATATGATGAGATTACTGATTTAGAATCAGATAAATAAGGTTTTGGTTTTAACTTTACCTCAGATAAATTACTTAAGCACTCTGGTTCGCACCTATTCCTTGTTAAGGTAATACCTGTTATATGATTGCTATCAGAATATAAGTGGATATAAATACACATTATTAATTGTATAAACTATATGTATCCTTTTAAAATAAGAATTAGATGGGCATGGTGGCATACACCTTTAATCCTAGCATGTGGGAAGCAGAGGCAGGCAGACTTCTATAAGTTCGAGGGCAGTCAAGGCTACAAAGTGAGACTTTGTCTTAAAACAACAATAACAAAAATAAAGCAAGAAAATTTATTTTAAATAAACAATGTTTCACATTTCTTCAACTACTCTTTGAAGTTTCAGTTTCCACTGGTGATAATTTGTAAAACAATAAAATCAAATTATGTAGAGAAAACCAGTCATTTAAAATCTCTGATCTCAAACCAGGTGGTGATGGTGCCTGCCTTTAATCCCAGCACTTGGGAGGCAGGTAGATCTCTGTGAGTTCGAGGCCAGCCTGGTCTACAGAGTGAGTCCCAGGACAGCCACCAAAACTACACAGAGAAACCCTGTCTTGAAAAACCAAAACCAAAAAAAAAGAAGGAGGAGGAGAAGGAGGAGAAGAGGAGGAGGAGGAAGGAGGAGGAGGAGGAGGAGGAGGAGGAGGAGGAGGAGGAGGAGGAGGAGGAGGAGGAAGGAGAAGGAGGAGGAGGAGGAGGAGAAGGAGGAGAAGAGGAGGAGAGGAGGAGGAGGAGGAGGAGGAGGAGGAGGAGGAGGAGGAGGAGAAGAAGAAGAAGAAGAAGAAGAAGAAGAAGAAGAAGAAGAAGAAGAAGGAGGAGATGACGACTGGTGTGGGATGCCAAAGGACATGAGCTCTGAGTGCCAGAGCTACTGGAAACAGACCCCAGACTGCAAACATGCTTCCAGGTGATACCACAGTACAGCCAAGAAAGTAGATGCTGACACACAAAACAGAGTGAGCATCTTCAAAGACATTACTCACATATCCGTGTGGTCAAAAGCTAGGTACTCCTCTATTATTCCTTCAGAAAAGATTATACAGTCCACTTCTTCCCCTTCCACGGCAGACAAGCCAGAGGGTTTATTGGTGGGAGATGCTTTATGAGCATAAGAAGATGAAAAATGTAACTTCTTTCCCCTTATACCAAAACTAGGAGAGGGAAGAGAAAGCAGTGTTAATGACATATTACTACAAAGAGCTCTCACATGGCAAGTAACTCTTGGAATAGCCCCTCTTTGTCCTGCCAATACTCCCTCAACTATTCTGAGTCCTTTTTTCCCTCAAGTGCTGGGGGATTGCACTCAGTACCTTGGTCATGCTAAGTGATGCTGCCTGGTTCTGATCTGCATGTCTCCTCTGATGCTAACGCTGAGCGTATTTTCATACACCTCACGGCCATTCACACACCTTTAGAGAACCATCTGTTCATGCCCATTTTCAGTTAGGCTGTTTTTGATTTTTGAATTGTAGAAATTCCTTACCTTCTGGATACTAACCCTTATTAGACAGATGATTTGTGAATACTTTATACTACTGTATACAGTCTCTCCTTCCTTTGATTATTTGTACACAGAAATTTGGCTATTGTTTGCTTCTGCCTATGACATTACATCCCAGAAATCACGGTAAACCCTGTGTCCTGGAAGCAGCTCCTGTGTTTCACTATATGGTTGTTGTTTTGTAGAAACCATGGTAGTGGCTGACTTTGTTAACAGGAAGTGGAATCTAGCTTCCAAATAGCATGTTCCCAAAAGTATCTGTTGAAATATGTATTCAAGATAAACATAGTGTCGCACACCTTTAGTCCCAGCACTCAGGAGGCAGAGACAGGGAGATCTCTGTGAGTTTGAGGCCGGCCTGGTCTACAGAGCGAGTTCCAGGTCAATCAGGGCTACACAGAGAAACCTTGCCTAGACACAGGCCTTAAATTAACCCGAAGCAGAAGAATTACCCCTGCAAACTCAACATTTCCTGTTCCTTACTGGATTGTGCTTCTATAGCCTGACACCAGAAGCTCTTTAACCCCCTGGACGACCATTTTGACCTGCACACTACTGTTTGTGTACAACAACAACCTTGTTTAAACCATGGTCTCAATCATAACTTAGTCTGCTTTTTTGAGTACTGTTATCGTGTAAATATGTTATGCCCTTATTTAGATTAGTAAGTTGAAGAATGTAAATGGTATCATAGGCACTGTGCTAGGTGTCAAGCAAACACACAGATGATTACTGAACTGCTTATGTGTGGCTTCCTTCCAGTCCAAGAACACATCCGGAACAGAAAGGGACCAGCCCCATTTTAATGCATTTACGAAGTGAAAGACGGCTGACATAGGAGGATGCTGAATGAGAGATAAGGAGAGTGACAGCTAAAAACAAAGCTGTGGGCAGGGCCAGCTTATAATTTTATATTTTATCTTATAGGCAATGGGAATCTACTAGAAGTTTTTTTAATGCAATGTGGCAAATTGATAGGATTTTTGTAGAGAATCTTAGTGGTTGATAAACCTTATTTTTTGGCAACCTGGTATGTTAAACTAAAACACTTTTACTTAGGACACACTTTCCTGATACCTCTTAGAACAAAAAGTAGCAAACAGCAGCCCCAGCACACAGGTCTCAGGACCTAGGCTTTGCTCTTCTGTGCCATCATCCCCCAGAGGAGCCATCACCGAGCATGAGGAGACTGAAGTCTGACATCAGATATACTTACATGGTAGACTCTCTCTCTTGAGATAAGGCTGCTTCATGAGAAGCTGACACAGCAGAAGGCGATCTGGGGTACAGTCCATAGCCTTCACTTGGAGTGACTATCTGCCGGCCTAGAATCCTTCCAAAGAACAGACACAGTGAAGAACCTTCACTTGACATGCATGTAAAATCTGAGCACTTCAGCAACCAATCTGATGACTCTACACAGAAATCCTACAAATTCAGTCAGATATTGATTGAGAAGGACTTCTGAGAGGAAATGTGAATTCTTACTCAGCTGTATTTCCCTTTAAGAGAACCTATATAGGAAAGACAAAGTGATCGCCCAGGAATTTAAAGGAAAGTCCAAGTAAAGTTGGGGATGTAGCTCAATGGTAGAACACTTGCCTAGATTGCAAGGATCTGGGTTCAATAGCCAGCACATGCTGCACACTCTCCTCCCCACCCCCATGAGAAGATGAAGGCCTAGCCAAATTAGTGAGAACTAGGAATCATGTTCTTTCCTTTAAAATTATTTAATGTGCATTGGTGTTTTGTCTGCATGTGTGCCTATGTGAGAGTATTGGATCCCCTGAAACCAGAGTTACAGACAGTAGTGAGCTGCCATGTGGGTGCTGGGAACTGAACCCAAGTCAAGCAGCCAGTGCTCTTAATTGCTGAGCTACCTCTCTAGTCTATGAATCATATCCTTTTTTTTAACCACTAAAATATTTTAATTGATATTTATACTAATGGGGATTTTTATAATAACCAATGTAATATTTAAATACTTTCTTTTTTATCAATCATATTCTTAATAAGATTAAATGGAAATTTAAATACATGCAGTAGTGGGACTATTGTGGTTTCTCAGGAACAGTATGTGTGTCCTTTCAAATACATGAGAATTACTTGTAGACAATGGTATAAAAACATTTTCTGACCATTTTGTTTAAAAGAAAGGTTTTCTGGAATGCACTGAGATTCAGAAGCCAGTTACTGATATAGATATTTTACCCAGCTTGTGACATGATGGCTCTTGTCTGCAATCCCAGGCCCTTGGAGGTGAAGGGTAGGGAGGATCAGAAGTTCAAGACTGTCAGTTCACATGCAAAGTTCAATGCCTGGGGCTGGAGAGATAGTTCAGGGGTTAAAAGCACCTTCTGCTCTTGCAGAGGACCAGGGTCAGTTTCCAACATCTACACAGCAGTTCACAACTGTTTGTAACTCCAGTTCCAGGAGCTCTGGCCTCCATAGGCACCAGGCATACGTGCAGTACACATAAGTACATGTAGGCAAAACACTAATAACATATAAAGAAAAACTTTTTTTTTTTTTTTGAGACAAGGTCTCACTAAGTAGCTCTGGCTGCCCTGGAACTCACTCTGTAAACCAGGCTGGCCTCAAACTCAGTGATCCATCTGCCTCTGCCTCTTGAGTACTGGGATTGAAGGCATGCACTACCACGCCTAGCCAAGAAAAAATATTTAAAAAAAAAAAAAAAAAAAGAAAGTTCAAGGCTGACCTGGGCTATCTGCAACCTTGTCTCACACATACATAGGCACATTTAAGAGGGTTTTACTGGTAGCTGAGTGTGCTGGCACACGCACCAAGGAGGCAGAGGCAGCAGATAAATGAGTTCAAGGCCAGCCTGGTCTACATATGAGGCCTTGTCTCAAAAAAAAAAAAAAAAAAAAAAAGAAAAAAAAGTCTGCTTAGTTAGAATGATATGTTGGCATGTTGATGATGAGGATACGTCCAAAACTTCTACTGACTTGAGTTTTCTTTCAGCTGAGGTTTTACACACATGGCTGTAGATAATTTCATCAAAATCATGTACATAGAAAGAAAGAAAGAAAGAAAGAAAGAAAGAAAGAAAGAAAGAAAGAAAGAAAAGAAACCATGCTCAGGCCAGGTGAACCTTTCAAGCCCAGCACTCTGGAGACAGAGGTAGGTGGATCTCTGTGAGTCAAGGCCAGTCTGGTCTACAGAGTGAGTTCCTGGCCAGCCAGGGTTTCATAGTGAGACCCTATCTAAAAAAAATAAAATTAAAAAAAAAAAAAAAAGAGAAAAGAAAAAGAAAAAAGAAAAAGAAAAATCCAAAGCTCCTAAAGGTTCAGAATTCAAGATTTGAGTCGCCCACAGTTGACACTGTGGCCTTGTTCGGTACCTGAGGTGAGGAAAGCTGGATGCCCACTGCTGGCACTCCTTCTGCAGACTGTGTGTGTGCACACTCAGCTTCTGCTCATACAGGAGCTCGTCGATGGCCGTGAACATTGCCTGCACCTTCTCAGTGGCATTTTGGTCAAGTTCCTAGAAACAAACATCGACCCCCAAACATTTGGATGAGCTATTAAGAATGTATTTTGGTGAACTTCTATATAGTCAGATTAGCTATTCTGAACCTGTGGAGCTTTATACTTGATTTTATACCTTCACTATCAAATATATTTTTACACACTTGAGTCATCGAGATGTATATATAGACTTTGTGTTGGATTAATTTTGGTGTCTGCCCTCTTTTGGCAAGTTCTTTATAATGAAGTTTAAATTAAAAAAAAATTTGTACAGTGTTCTAGAGAATGAGCACCAGTGGGTAACACTGAGTTTTCTATCCATTTTGAGGCATTCTTCATAATTCTATAATAAACATTTTGTGTGTGTGTGTGTGTGTGTGTGTGTGTTGTCTCAGGCCAGCAAGCTGGCTCAGTGTCTGGAGGCATTTGCTGCCAGGCCCCGGCCCAGGTGAAAGGAGAGAACGGCATCTACAAGTCGCCGTCATCTTTTCTTTATCAAAGACTTATTTATTTATTTATTTTGTTTTTTTCACGACTGTGCTTCTCTGTGTAGCTCTGGGGCCAGACCCCCATAACTGGACTTACAGACAGTTGTGAGCTGCCATGTGGGTGCTGGGAACTGAACCTGGGTCCTCTGAAAGAGCAGCCAGTGCTCTGAATTACTGAGCCATCTTCCCAGCCCCACACAAACTGTCTTCTGACCTCTATTCTCTTGCCATGGCATTTGTGCCCTAACACAGACACAGACACAGATACAGACAGACAGACACACATGGGGTGGGTGGTGGGGGTTGGGTGGGTGGGGGATATTTTAATCTCCAGCACTGAAAAATAAAAACAATCATATTTTGCTTTGTTTTAAAGAGTTCATCTGAGACACTGTGTTTATATAAAAGGAAAGCTAAATTAGGGAGCTTTTCACATCTCAGATGTATCTGTTTCCTTTTATAAGGACACCTTACAGAAATACATTTGTTTGCTTCTTTGTTTGAGACAAAGGGTTTCTCTGTCTAACAGTCCTGGCTGTCCTGGAACTTGCTCTGTAGACCAGGCTGGCCTTGAATTCACAGAGATCTGCCTGCTTCTGCTTCCTGAGTGCTGGGATTAAAGGTGTGTGCCACCACACCTGGCCAGAAATACATTTTTTAAGTAATTCAAAAATGAATTATAAAAATTCACTGTACACTAAGCACCAAAAGGAAATCAAGGGATGGGAAACGTGCACAAATTCAGAACCTAGAGATACAGATCACAACACAACGCAGGTGCCAGGGCTGTTTACAGCTCACTGGAGCCTCCTGACAAGGCGTTGCATTAAGCCACCTGGAGTAAAGTTTAATCCCCCAGTCCCACCTGCAAGGCTCCCCTGCCCAGTCATTTCTATTTCCTCCCAGAGCTGCCATCTTGAACCTCTTCTTTCCCCAGTCCCAAGAACATCTACCTTTGAAATACTAGTTTCTTCTCTTAGCACTCTTTTAAGATTCCTTCTTTCTTTACGTGTGTGTGCCCGTGCCTTTGCATGCACACAGGCCAGGAGGGCAAGCACACTAAGTTTCCTCTTCCATCACTCTGTGTCTGTTCTGGAGGCAGCGTCTCCTCCTGAGTCTGGGGCTTGAGACTCAGCTAGGCTGGAAGCCAGCAAGCCAGCCATCTTCCTGTCTTCACCCCACCAGAGCTGAGATTACAGGCATTTGAGGGACACTCAGTTTGTTTTATGGATGTTGGGATCCAAACTCTGGTCCTGATGATATTAACCACCGAGCCACCCTGCCAACCCCACTTTTCGGGCTCTTGCATATGCTGCCATTTATCTGTCTGAGTTCTTTTTTTTTTTTTTTTTTCCCCTGAGACAGGGTTTCTTTGTGTAGCTTTGCACCTTTCCTGGAACTCACTTGGTAGCCCAGGCTGGCCTCAACTGAGTTCTTTTTTTTCTCCCTTCAACAAATACCTCTTCAGTCCTTAAATCTCAACCTTCCACACAGATAATGTTAGCGTCTCAAGTAAACTCCATTTATGACAGCCTGTTTCAGTGTCCTGCTGGAGTCCTTTCTCAGTACCTTACACCTTGTCAGCCTCCTCATTAGACTGTTAGACTACGTAAGCCTCACTCCACACCTATAGCAACAGACAGATATGCTCAAAAGATTCCTTGACGAACTAAGAAAACCTGAAAACCCAACTAGTAAACGCAGGGACGCTCTCATTATGATAGGTTAACACGAAGAACTATTATATATACACCATTCTAGCTGCCAGAGGTGGAGGTGATACCAGTCACCGCCACTGGCAATGGTAAATAACAAAAGCACATACATAAGAACCAAAGAAAATATACACTCATGAAAAACTGTTGGGAAATGATTAATGGTAATAATTGGTTTAAACAATTAGGCTTCCCTGTAAAGAGAGCTGTAACTATATTGTTTAAAATCAGTATGGTGGGGGTTGGAGAGATCTGAGTTCAATTCTCAGAACCTATGTAAAGGTGGAATTAGAGAAACAACCTCACAAAGTTGTCCTTATAATCTCCACACATGGACCATGGTACCAGCAGCCACACACATAACATGCACACACATTTGTAAAAAAAAAAAAAAATATGCCACATATAGTGGCACATGATTTTAATCTCAGTACTCAGGAGGCTGAGAGATAGGCAGGTCTGAATCAGTTTGAAGGCAGCCTGGTCTGTATTCCAGGCCAGCCAATGCTACCTAGTGGGACTTTGTCTGTTAGGGATTTTGTTTTTGAGACAGGGTTTCTCTGTATAACAGCTCTGACTGTCTTGGTACCCCCTCTGTAGACCAGGCTGGCCTCGAACTCACAGAGATCACATGCTTCTGCCTACTGAGTGCTGGGATTAAAGCGTGCACCAACACTGCCCAGCTGGGACCTTGTCTCAAAACAACAAATAAAATAGTTGGGCATGGAGGCACATGGCTTTAATCCCAGCACTGGGGCGGTAGAGGTAGGTGGATTTCTGTGAGTTTGAGACCAGCCTGGTCTACATACCAAGTTCCAGATAGCCAGAATTACACAAAAATATCTTGTCTCAAATAAACAAGTAAATAAGGTGAAAAGTGATCAAGGAAAAATACCTAAGGTTGACCTCTGGCCTCCACATATGTATACAGGGGAAGCACACTCTTACATACCCCCCCCCCCCCCCCACAGTTTGAAGAGGGAAGGAAACTGCATCAGAATGAGTAGCAGACAACTCACACCATATCCCCAGGAGAAGTCAGAACTGCCTTCTGTAGAGATCCCTGTGCCTGCATAGCTTGGAAAAGCAGAACGTGAATTCCCGGTGTCAGTTGAGGTAAAAGGTGATTCTTGGGTGATGTCAGACTCACTAAATGGTTAATTTGAGAGAAAGGGAGAAAAAAAGAGAAAATTCTCATGTTTCCTCAACAACTTATCAGGTGGTAAGCATGTATACAATATATCTATAGAGGCAAAAATGAATTTGCAATTCAAGCACTGTGGAAAACCTACCTAATCTCTCTAAATTGATGGTAGCTGTGCTGAATAATGCTTGTCAGTTCGTGATGGACTTGTATCCACCTGTAACGTGCACTCTTACCCACTGGTGACATTTGCGAATGGCAACAGAGGGTCTGAACTTGTTTAGTCCCTGTAACTCAAGTACATTCACAGATACCCACCTCATTTTAACCTTGCTACTCTAACCTGCAGCTGCAGGTCTAATGAACTGGCTTCAAAACTCACGGAATCTCAGTTTCATTTCCAGGTCTGAAACTAGATGTTGACTTGACAATTTTTCTATGACAGCACTGTCCTTCAGAGCTCTCTTGGAAGCTGGGCTCTTAACTCTTTCTTAGTAACTGCAGTTATTATTTACTCAGGATTCATATGTGACAACATTGTGCGCAGGTCTACATACTTTATCTGATTTATATTTACAGGACCATATAAGAGATATTGACAATGTCTTTTTTTTTTTTTTTTTCTTTTGAGCTGAGGATTGAACCCAGGGCCTTGTGCTTGTTAGGCAAGCGCTCTACCACTGAGCTAAATCCCCACCCCCGACAATGTCTTTTTTTCTTGATCAAAACAACTAAAGATTTGTCAGTTTTATTGACTAGTTTCCAAAGAACCAACTTCTGATGGTCAATTTTCTATTTCATTATCCATTAACTCATTTGCCCAATGTTAATCTAATAAATGGCAGTACTAGAATTAAAATCACATATCTGATCCTTTTTGAATCTAACTACTTAACAACTACATATTACTTCTATGGGGCTGGAGAGATCTCTTTGAAGTTAAGAGCATGTACTGCTTTTCATGAAGTCCAAGTTCAATTCTCAGCACTCACGGTTAGGCAGTTCACATGAGGACCTGACCTCTAGCCTCTGCTGGCACCTGCAGTCATTTGTACAGACTCATATACGTGATTAAAAAAAGTTTCATATTGCTACTTCTGGAAAGTTATGAAAGTAAGTGTGATATTGTTCCCAACAGCTGTTCCAGAATGAAAAGTAAATGGTCCTGAGGGGGGAAAATGCACACACACACACAGGCTGGCTTTGCAAGCCTGAGCTCCAGCAAGCCTCCTACCTCAGGCTCTCATAAAGATAAAAATTCTTGTTTTGTTTCACTAGCATGGGCGTGGTCCTAATGACCAGAATCCTTGCCACTAGCTAGTGCAGCAAGCAAGCACGCTTTGTATCCGTACCTTTGAGAGCTTGAATCTTTTTCATGGCTGTCATTGGTAGAGGAGATGTCATCCAGTTGCTCTGGAAGGGGATGATGGTTAAGAGCATGCTTTGTTATTCCTTTCCTGTGAAAGAGAAAACAGTCTTCTCTTTATAGTTCATATTTCTTATAAGTCATTGGCTTACGATGATTTATTATCCTCTGTGTATGTGCATGTGAAGAGTGGGAGCAGCTTGGGAGAGTTGGTTCTTCCTTCCATCGCGTGAGTCCCAGGAAGTGAACTCCTGTCAGCCTTGGCAGCAGCAGGTACTTCCACATGCTGAGCCATCCTGTCAGGCCCTAGTAAAAATACTTATTTTTGAAAACTTACATGTATGTGTTTGTGCCTGTGTGAATTTGTGTGAGTGTGGTGCACACAGGGTGTCGGATCTCCTGGAACTTGAGCTACAGGCAACTAACTGTGAACCCCCTGATATGGGTGCTGGGAACTAAACTCAGGTCCTCTGCAAGAACAGTAAGTACTCTTCTGAGCCATCGCTCCAGATCCCCAATATACTTTTTAACCATGTCCACCATTAGAGAGAGGAAAAAATTAAAGTGAACATTCCACTAACTGGGGTCTTAAGCTTTGTGTACAAATATGGCACAATTCACTAAAATCTCAAACTTCATTTCCTCTGAGGAGCCTTGGAGCCAGATCACCTAGATTTGAACACTGACTTCATCATTTACTAATCACAAGCAGTTGTTTAATCCTGTGCTTTAAGTGAAATACGTGTACTAGTGATTTAGGAAGTGTACTTGCACGTTAAAGGCTCTGGGAAGACTCCCTAGAAAGAAACTTGTAAAAACTCTAACCTACCATGTCTCCTGAATGTATTTGACTAGAGAATTTCATGGGGAAATGATGCCTACTGTAGGTAATTAGTTCTGGAAGACATAATAACCAACACAGTCTATTTATTTCAGTGGACAAGTCCAGCAGAAAATAGGTTCCAGAGGAGCAGTGTCCAACAGAAATATAACAATTTTCAGGTGGTCACATTAAAAAGAAGCAAGCCATCACACCTGGCTTATATGCTTATGACTGAACTTTTCATTTAAAAACGCAAGCCAAGTAGCTTCCTAGCATATGTGAGGCACTAAGTTCAATTCCCAGCACCAAAAATAGGGAGTGAGGGTGGGAGGCCACATGTATGTATGTACTTCTGCTAAACGCTTTCCAACACCTACAATTAGTAACTGTTAGAAAAGGCTGCTGCTTCAAAATCGATATCACTATAACATCTAAAGTAAAAAATTCATTTTAACTTACTATCATTTATATGGACTTAATCCTTGTTCTTCACTCCTATGATTCTCTTTTGGAAAGGTTATTTTTAGGAACTATCAAAATGGCACCAGAAAACAAGCAGTATAACTACACAGGCTCAGCCATTTCAGCTTAGAAAATGCCTAGGTAGAGTTTTTTCATACAAAATGTATTTTCAAGTTCTCTGGTTAGAATTAATTATAAAAACAAATTTGAGGTTGATGAGATGGCTCAGTGGGTAGAGGTCCTTGCTACAAAGCCTCAAGACCTGAGTTCAATCCCCAAGACTCACATGGAAGGAGTGACTCTTGTAAGCTGTCTTCTGACCTCTAAATGTGTGGTATGGTGCAAGCGCGCGCGCGCACACACACACACACACACACACACACACACACACAAACACACACTAAATGGAATTTTAAAAATTAAAAGAAGATTTTAAGTCAAACCCTTTTGGGCAATGACTGTTTCTTAGTCTTCTTCCCTAAAGAACTTATTGCCTGATTTGTTATTGTGTAGACAACATATTCCTTAGTAGATAACATGCTGGTGAAAAGGAAGGAGAGGTTCTTTCCTTTGTATGGCTCTTGCACCAAGTAAAGGTGGGAAGAGGCAAGGAGAGAATTACCACTTACTGAGGACCCACTGTCGGAGCCATGCAAGGGGACCAACAGGTGCATTGGAACACAGCTGGGCAGTTGGCAAAGCCCTGAGGACCTCATGCTGTTATTGAGCATAGCTCTGATTGCTGCCTTCTCAGCCACCACGTCCCTCATAATCTATGGGTTGCAGGAAAACTCTCAGGGAGTTTCTAGCCTCTCACTGGGCTTTGTTACTAGTACTAATAGTGATTGACTTTTTCCAAGCATCGCTGCTAGAGCAGATTAGTGATGCAGCCACCACCCTTAGAAAGAATTCAGACATGTAGATTGTTAGTAAGGTTAGGTTAGAATGTTTTTGTTAATGGCTTTGAGGTAGAAAATCTTGGGGAACAATTTAAAGTTTATAAAGACACACTTTTAATAGTTGAATAAAGGACTTGTTGAGGTCAGGGAACAGGAACAATGGTATCCTGGCTATTGCTGGCTGATGTACCTTTCTTGCTAGGATGGGTTGGTGATCAAGGGTGATGATTAATTCCTTGTATCTATTTCTGTCCTCAGCTTCCTGATATAAAAAAACTGTTGTTGTGTGGGTATGCACCCTGAGGAGTTAAAGTAGAGCTGACCAGTTGTTTTTCATATATAAAAATTTAGGTTTGTGATTCAAGAGTTTTTAATAAGATTACCTTTTGAAATAAATAATAAAGTGATTGATTCTTTCTTTGTAACCACAAAATGTAGCCTGCTAGCAAAACAACTAGCTGAGAAAATACCTTACTTGCTTACACCCTGTTAATCTATAACAAGTTGCTTGGGTATTAATGTATGTGGGTTCTTGGGACTTGTTTTTTACCTGTAATATGTAAAATGTCTAATCATGTAAGGGATATGGAAAACATGCTGTTTTTTTTTTTTTTTACTTGTATTCATTGTAATCATTCACTTAAAAAATAGAATGTAACCACACTGTAATTCTTATATTGCTTGAAAATTTTTGCTGGGGTATATAAGCTGTAAGGGAAAAAAATAAAGTTAGTTAGAAGAAAAAAATAAGAATAGACAGAGGGAAACATCAGGGTAGAATAGAAAAGAAAAAGAACTGAGTAGAAAAAGCAACACTAAAAATAAAACGAAGAACTAAGTTTTGGCCCTCAGAAAAGTCCTCATGTGTCTGTCTGTCCTGTAGTTCACTTGCTGTGCATTTTCTCTGACCTGCTGAAGGCTTGCCATTCATCAGCACCCTGGGTAAGATCCTGACATGTTGGAGGTGTGTGTGTCCCTTTTTCCCTGGCCCTACAGAGTTCAGTTTTGCCCTCCTTGCCAGCCCTAGAGAATTAAGTTTACTTCCTTAGATAGAAAAGTCAATCCGACTCTGTGGATCCCCTAATCCCTGAGCTGCTAAAAGCTCATTCTCATGGTAGCAATAACCTACTATGTGCCAGCTCCATGCTATCATTTAGGTCTGCTTGTAGATATTATTTGTATATATAGACAGGAGGGCCCAGATTTAGTAACCTGCCTAAAAGCTACATAGCAAGAAAAGTACCCATCCAAAATCTCAGGTGTGACTTTAATGAATGTCATTAGCATGCATAGCTACTATTCAGTACGTGTATGGCTGCTGAAATTACTTAGTTCAGTGAGGGGTAACAATGGGACTTGCCTTTTTAAAAGTTCAGACTCTATTGACTTATGACGTGGAAACTTGCTAATTTCATCTGAGAAATAGAAGCTAGTTATAGCCATCTTTCAGAATTGCTGGGAGGATCAAGAAACTGAAGGTTCTTTTGAAATCATAACATTCCAGTAAGTGTAAGGCATTATCATTATCTGCCAAGTTACAACACTTTACTAAGGGTACAGCGCGCGTCTTTAGCTATAAGTGCTTGCTTTTTAGTCCACAAACAAAACTAAAACATTTGTTGGAGGTGTGAAGGCAGTGTGTATGTAAAGTCTTGACAACAACAGGTTTTCGAATTGGATTGACCCCTGGTTTGTACTTCTCAGCTGCACCACCTTCTACATACAATCTTTAGATCTGTGATCTTTATCTGTGGGATGTGCAGAGTCGGTCTCCTACTTTTGCTAACACATTCAAGCAAACAGCTTTGCATAGTGTTTGGAACGAGACATGTTCAACTTTATTGTAGCATTCAGCTATTATCTTCAGTGGAGCCAGAAGCACTGTGGGGAACAGTAAGTGCTTCTGGAGATCCACTCCCTCAATTCATGTGGTGACAGTCTTAGGATAGCATGGATGACACACTCTCAGCAGCTGGTGACCCAAGGACAAGAGACAGCTTCCACCAGGGCTGGGAGAAGAGATTTATACTATTTTCTCGCCCGAGCCCTGGGAAAGGAAGGGAGAGAAGGACTGGTCAAGGATGGTCCCTAGAGCTCTCGCGGCCCAGGTTGGGCGAGCTGAGCAATCCACTCACAGCTCCACGCTCTGTGGCACGGCCTTCCGAGTGTATCTGGAGATCATCCTCCGTTTTCTCCTCCGCGGCCGGGGCGGGCAAGCCAGGGCGGGGGCTTCGGGGCCTGGCCCTCCCGCCGGCTCCGGCCCGGCCCCCTCCTGCCACCTACCGGCCCCGTCTCGCCCCGTCTCGCCCCGTCGCCTAGATTCCGGACGGCCACCTCCCAGAGTTCCCTCTCTATAGTCTTCCGACCTGCTTCCTTCCTCTCATAAGCGGAAGTGACGGAGGAAAACAGCAGCGTCAGAAATTGGCTCCGATGCGCATTAGTGGCTACACCTAAGGTTCCGTGGCCTCACGGCTTCCAGGTTTTCAGGAGCAGGTCAGGGCCCAAGCCGAGAGGACCTGACGTGGGCTGGGCTTGAGCGGCTCATGGTATCTTCAGAACTAGTTCCCCGTGGAAGAGGCGGCAAAGAAAGGTACCAGAGCAGAGGCCCCCAAGAGAAGCCCTGCAACCGTGAAAGCAATTGCTTAACCTTTGTCAGGTGGAAGATGGGAGCCTAGTTTGATGAAAGAGCACTAGACCGCACCAGGCCGGTGCCCCTCGGTCGCTTCTTTCTGTGGTCCTCAGGTTTGTCATTTGTATTGTGAATCTTTAACCCGAATGACCCCAAGTTCAATTCTGCCTCTGTAAATGCTGCATAAGGAGTCCTGGTTGGGTTTAGAGGGAGGGTGGGTAGAATCTTTACTCAACCCTCCGGGTCGAAAGGCAGCATGCTTCTAATTTACCGTGGTGAGTGGGTAGTTGCACAGAAAATAGAGGTTCCTTATTGGTCCTTTGCAAAGCCAAGTAAGCTTAAGAATCAAATCGCTTCATTAGGTGGGCATCTGGAACCATAGCAAATTATTGTGGGACCAAATGGTAACACACAAATGTTTGTAGCTTTAAATCTTCTGTAGACTTAAATTGCTGTAAAGCAAGGGACGTTGCTTTTTTTTTTTTTTTTTTTTTTTGCTTTTCCATACAGGGTTTCTCTGTGTAGTCCTAGCTGCCCTAGAACTAGCTCTGTATACCAGGCTGGCTTCGAACTCACAGAGATCTGCCTGCCTCTGCCTCCCAAGCACTGGGATTACAGGCATGCACCACCACCGCCTGGCAAAACACAGCTTTTTAGCGGAGTTGATAACACAGTTTTAAAGTAACGAGGTGTTTTAGAGATAGAGTGTAAACTTCCATTCCACAATTAATGAGAAAACTCAAGAAAGATAGTAAAGTGCCCAAAATATGCAATAGAAGCACAGTTGGAAGTTTTGAGAAAAAAATAGTGGACGGTAATGTAATGTTTTCAAACTGTGCTACACACAAACTGCTACTAATTTAAGGGCAACACATTTAATTTGTTTGTGGGACACATCCTTGCTTTGTTTCCTAGGCTAGCCTTGAACTCCTAGACCCAAGTGACCCTCTTGCCTCAGGCTCCCAGCTGAGACCGTAGGCACACCCGTTGCACTTAGATATTTTTAATTTTTATTCTTACGTACTTGTTAGTAATTGGGAAGTGCATTGTTGGATCTCCATTCACTCTGTAATGTCAAGGTTTCCATGTAACATAATATAAGTATAAGGAACATGGTTGTAAGTGTCAATGTCATTTAGAGAATAATAAGTCAAGTGGTGTCTGATGAAGACCAAGACTGTGATGATGGTCAGTAGGTGCGTGTCCAAGTGTTGGGAGATAATGCGGTCCCCTAGAAGAGTTTTGGGGATGTTGTTATTTCTCCTTCTATGAAGCTTATGTCACTGAAACTTTGAATGTCATTTTCAAAGAATGGAGGGCAACATGAAGCTTGCAATGGTCGAAGATGCTGTGGAGTACTGCCTGTTTCTGATACCAGATAAAGCAAGAGACACAGAAGAAACCAAAGAGATTCTTCAGAAATACATTGAAAGAATAATGACCCAGTTTGCAGCTATCCTGGTCCCTTACATCTGGCAGAATCAGCCTTTCAATCTCACATATAAACCTGCAAAAGGTAGAGTAATCCTTTCATTTACTGTTGTCTAAGAGAATTTACACCCACAACTTATAAAATCAGTGTTGTTTGCCCATATCATGTAAGCCCCTAACTTGAAATATATACCACAGAGGTCAGATTGTGGGGACCGTGGCTGTTGTTCTGAACTTTAGTTACGATGCTATAATGTAAGAGCCTGCACAGTCCAGGCTTACCCTGTTCCTCAGTCATGGTTCCCTTTTACTGGTCAGTGCTTATCTTAATGATGTCTTTAGTGGGTTGCTTTGTTTCATGTAGTTGTTTGCTGAGAATCAAAGAGTGATTTTATCTGGCTGACAGAGATTATGAAATGGGTTTTGTCACTATCAGTTGCTATCCAGGAGCATCCTGAATGTCCTTTACTGCTTACATGTGTTGACTTCAGTCAACTCTAGCAAAATACAGTGATCTGTTCCACCATGTCCTCTAACTTTATGAAAATGATTAATAGATAGCTGGCCCAGGCTGTGTTTACACAGTGACTTGTGTAGGGTCTGTTTAGGGTCAGGAGCCCGGTATCTTTTGTTCCTGCCATTTGGGCTCATAGTTTAGTGCTAATCTGTTATATTTGGCTAGCAACTGCTAAGTTTCTCCTTTGCTATTAATTTTACTGCACTTCTTCCAGCACTGGGCATTGAACCTGGGGCCTTGTGCATTGCTAAACAACTGGTCTACCACTGAGCTATTTCTTCAACCCAAATTTTGTTGAACTCTTATTTTCTAGAATACATGTGATGTTTATCGACAAAGATACTAGCAAATTGCCACATCTAAAACCAACCCTTTAGCCAGATACCATAGCACCCATGTTCTTAATACTCTAAAGGCTGAGGCAGAGAAATTACCAGCCTGAGGCCAGCCTGGGCCACAGAGGAAGACTCAGTTTTGCAGCAAAAGCAACCTATTAACTTTTAGAAAACCATGTTTACCCTGTGTTTTCTTACTTATCTAGTGGCACTGCTGACTAGTTACTGAAGCTAGTGAGTACTTCAAATTATCTTCTTCACTTTGCTATGTTCAGTCAGGCAGGAAGGCCTAGTGTGAGCACTGCCAAAATACCCCTTTTCACATCTGTTTGATTTTAGTGCACGATGTTGGCAGTACCTTTGTAGAACACAGCTTGGATGGTGCCATCTCCTGGCTTAAGCTCCTTCCTTTTCCTCTTGCTGTAGGGGAAGGTTTCAGTTGATGTCTGATGTGTAACGTAAATAAAAATTATACTCTAAGCATAGGAATAATATAAATGATAAAAAGTAATAAAGATCGTAGTGCTTTAATCTAACTGGAGAGATAAGGGTGATTTGGACTGAGCAGAGGAGTTGAGCATTGAGCAGGACTCTCACCTCACCTGGGTTTGGCTGGGATGGCTCTGGTAGACTCTGTGTAACATTTGTCTGGCCTTCATTCTGTTAATGTGGTGCATTGCATTGATTAATTTCTTAAATTTTTATCTATTTTATGTGCATGGGTGTCTGCCTGCATGTATGTCTGTGCACCATGTTCATGCAGTGCTCTCGGAGGTCAGAGGAGGACATCAGATCCTTGGAACTGGAGCTCCAGAGGATTGTGAGCTGCCATGTGGGTGCTGGCAATTGAACCCGGGTCCTCTGGAAGAGCAGCCAGTGCTCTTAACCACTGAGCCATCTCTCCAGCCCCGTATTGATTGATTTTTGTATGTTGAACCATCTTTGTAGTCATAAATCCCACTGGATTGGTATTATAACCCTTTCAGTGTGTTGTTGAATTTGGTTAGTCAGCCTTTCATTGTTGAGACAAAAATACCTGAGAAAAATCAGCTTAAGAGGATTTGTTTTAGCTTACAGTTTTGGACTGATCACTTGACTCTGCTGTGTAATTCAGCCTGGCCTCAAACTCTTGATCCTCCTGCCTCAGCCACCCCAGCTAGGATTACAAGTGGGTGCCACTCTGCTCAACTACTAGAGGTTTTTGATTACTGAGTCAATATCCTTCCTAGTTATAGGTCTCATAGTATTTTCTACTTCTTCATGATTGAGTCAAGACCTTAATTATTAATTTATCCATTTCTTACAGGTTTCCCAATTTTTGGTGTAAGGCATTCATAGATGCCCTTATAATTGTTTTTATTCTGTAGAAAGAGTATACTCTCTGTAGAAAGAGTATACTGTTCCTGCTTTCGTATCTGACCTGAGTAGTCCCTTCTTACTCCCATTTAATCTTGTTCATGATCTGTCAACTTTGCTGACCTCTCCCCCATTTAAAAAACAAAACAAAATGCCCTGTTGTTTCATTGATCTCTGCTGTAATTGTCTTGTTTCTCTGCTGTCTTACAGTGTAAAGTTAGCGTGCTGCTGTGAGATTTTACATAACTGTAACTGTTGCTGTTACAATTGTTGATAAATTTTATGAAATTTTGTATGTAGTGCTTTCATTTTCATTTGTCTCAAGATATATTTTCACTTCTCCTGTGATTTCCTTTCTGACTCTTGTTTGTGTAAGAATGTGATGTTTAGCTTCTATATACTTAGGATGGTACACTTGTTTGGAATGTTCTGCAATTCCAAAAGCAGAATCCTTATATCCCCATGATACTCCCTTATCTACTATAACTCTGTACCTTTGGCCAAGCTGTCCCTTCTTCCTGAAAAGTCCAGCTCTCGTCATTCTGCAGACAACAAACCTTTACGTTCACACAGCCTTTAGTGTGCTTTCAAAGATGGTTTGGTTGTCTGTTCCTTGTTTTAGGCTCCTAAAAAATACACATTCTATATCTTATTCAGAATTGCAGCCCCAGCTCCCAGAGTAATTCTTGGAACTTAGCCAGTGGCTAGTTATTGAATGCTTTCGTGTATTTTTCCTTGCACTGTCAGAGTTGGCTGGTTTATATGATCACTTCTCTCTTGTTTATAGGAGGTGTTCCTGCTCATATGTATGGCATGACGAAGTTTGGAGATAACATTGAGGATGAATGGTTTATTGTTTATGTAATAAAGCAGATTACAAAGGCATTTCCAGAGTTAGTAGCAAGGTATTGTCACTATTTTAATTATTCTAAAGGAATTCTCATTTTTAAAGCATAAGTGATTATATGTGTCCATTTAGTAAATTTTTTTTCCCTGTGGTCTGGTAGAAAACACACATGCATGTGTGCAAGCACACACACACACACACACACACACACACACTTTAAAGACAGTCTCATTGTATAGTCATTGATGGTCTGGAACTTGATATGTAGACTAGACTAGTCTTGAACTCACAGAGATCCACCTGCCTTTGCCCAGTCAGTGCTGGGATTAAAGATGTGCGCCACCAAGTCAGAACTTTTTTTCCCCCTTAACCCCATTAAAAGTTTATAATAATAACTTCTGGGAAACCACCAGCACAGCACCATCTTTTATGCTGTTTCAAATTTTGTTTACTGCAGATATCTGTTCTCTTATTACTAGAAATCTATGAAATACATATTACCAAGGGCTGTGTGTCAGCAGATCTTCCACACTGTCAGGTCAAGTGTGGCAGATCATGGGGGAATGGCTGCACGTGAGGCCAAGAATATTGTACCCAAAGATTCTTTTTTTTTTTTTTTGAGCTGAGGATTGAACCCAGGGCCTTGCGCTTGCTAGGCAAGCACTCTACCACTGAGCTAAATCCCCAACCCCAAAGATTCTTTTTTAATTCAAATTCTTATACTCCAGAACAGGGTAAATACACAGAAAAGATTAAAAACAAAAATCTGGGTGTGGTTAAAGTGAATCATGTGATGATGTTACTCAAAAATTAAAAATAGATGAGACAAAAATATCTTTACAGGTCTAAATTACACTGTACACAAAAGCCTTCCTAATTTCACCTACAAGTGGTTATTACCTGCCCCCTTTCTTTTGGGACCTTATAGTACCTCTGTATTTCCATATTTTTGTCCAGTATAATACTTTGATTTTCTATTTAATCTCTTTCTACATTTCCTTACAATCTTATAGTTTCCTATAGGCTTTTACTATATTTTTTAAAGATTTGTGTGTGTGTGTGTGTGTGTGTGTTTCTGTGGGTTTGTGCGCTTGAGTGCAGGTGTTGGTGGGAGCCAGATCATTAGATGCCCTGTAGCTGGATTTACAGGCATTTGTGAGTTGACTGATACAGATGCTGAGAACCAAGCCTGGGTCTTCTGTAAGATCAGGACATGGATATAGCACGGATTCTAATTGGTCTTAATAAAACCTGGAGTCAGATATCAGAGTAAATGCCGAAAGATCAGAGAAGTAAAGGAGCTAGCCAAAGTCACCTCTTACCTCACCTCCACAACTTCTCAGACCAAAAGGGGGCTGGGCTCCTGTCTCCGCCCACCTTATATTCCTCTCTCCACCCAGCCATATCACTTCCTGTCTCCTGTCTATACAGACCTCCAGACCTCTATGGTTAACTAATGGCCAGCTCTACCCTCTGATCTTCAGGCAAGCTTTATTTGTTAGAGCACAAACAAAATATCACATTTCCCCCTTTTTGTCTAAAAAAATATTATAACTAATATAAAAGAAACTATATACTATTAGTACAATAACTATATATAATATATATAGGCAGTAATTACATCAACAATGTCTAGTCCATAAACATTTGGCAAATTCAGAGAAAATACTCCATTGTCTATTCTATCTTGGTGAGTCCTAAAGGTTGTACCTAATTCACTTTCTATCCTAACTTGCATTACCAAAACTATCTTTTAATGTCTCTCAACCCTATGCACTTTACACCTCTTTAGTGAGTTTCTTTTCTAAATCTGGTAACAAGGAAAACTGTAACTACAGCTATAAAGTCTTCAACTCCATCAGAGACCCAAGAAGGAAATAATAATACCTGAGTAATCAGGAAGTGCAAGCAAGTGACTTCCAAAAAATGTGAGAAATGACAGAAACAGCTGGCTGCCTGGACAGTCACCCAAGGTTCCTCTGTAACGTTGGGGCATCCATCTTTGGCCCACAGGCCTAGCTTATCTGACAGACTTTCCTGTGAAGCAGAACATTCTGAATGACTGTCCTACCTTGTCTTGGCGAAGTTCAGCAGTCACTTTCTTTTGTGTTCTGCTTGTCCAATTTGGATGGCATACTGTCAGCAGTCAAGGCAAGGGCACTTTCATGCCCAGTGGCTAACTTTTGCCACAAAGAAAGCAAACTCTTATGTGGAGTTTCTTCGATGCCCATCATCTCTCAAGTAGATTGGTATTGCCAGGAGCAGACATGTTTCATTGTCATAAAAAACAAACAAACAAGGCTAGGCAGTGGTGGCACATGCCTTAATCCCAGCACTCGGAAGGCAGAGCCAGACAGATTTCTGAGTTCAAGGCCAGCCTGGTCTACAGAATGAGACCCAGAACAGGCACCAAAACTACATAGAGAAACCCTGCCTTACAAAACCAAAAAACAAACAAACTGCTGAGCCATTTCCCAGTCCTGCTTTACTGTATTTTAAATTTTACCCTTTTTGACAGCTGCGCATAGTACATACTCAAGTATTTTCTGAGAAGGGAAAATGCGTTTGATCAAAGCTGTTTTGTGCTCTGTGAATGTGAAAGGGGTCTTTTCTTTCGTTAGGATTGAAGACAATGATGGTGAGTTCTTGTTAATAGAAGCTGCTGACTTTCTGCCTAAGTGGTTGGACCCTGATAATAGTGCCAATAGGGTAAGTACACCTAGGCTTGGAGAATACAGGGATGAAATCATGCCACATTATTTTCTGTGTCCCTAGAGCCTCCCAGAGCCCACGAAGAGACTAAGATGTGCCATTTTGCAGGTGTTTTTTCATCATGGGAAGCTGTGTATTATTCCTGTGCCAAGGAAATCTGAAAGAAAACCCTGGCTTCCCACTACACCCCCAACAATCCAACAGGCTTTGAGTATCGTCTCAGCACACCCAGAAGCTGTTTTAGCTTCAGAATCTGTACAAGCTGCTGTGGACAGGCGCATCAGAGGGTAAGAAAGAGAACACTGATCCTGTTAGCTGAGCAACATTTGGTTCAGGGCAACACAGGGTTTTATTTGCATATAGAATGTCTTCCACCTAGATTAATTCTCATCTGCATTTTATTGTTGTTGCTGTTCATGAAATTGACAGTTAAATTTATGGGATTTAAATTCAGAAATTAGATCAATTGATTAATTGACTGAGATAAGGTCTCACTATGTTGCCCAGGTTGGCTTTGGACCCCAAGGCTCAAGCTAACCTCTTCCCCCAACCTCCTGAGTAGCTGTGATTCCAGGTGTTTTTATCAATGTGCCTGACTTAGGTGTAGTTTTTCTTCCCATTCAAAAGTATCTTTTTAACCGGGCAGTGGTGGCGCACACCTTTAATCCCACCACTCAGGAGACAGAGGCCAGCCTGGTCTACAGACTGAGTTCCAGGACAGCTAGGGCTCCACGGAGAAACCCTGTCTTGAACTCCACCCCCAGAATATCTTTCCTTATTTACCTTAGGTGTCACAGCAAAGTATTATCTATAAAAATTTGAAACCAGGGCTGGAGAGATGTTTTTATGGTTAAATACACCAGCTGCTGTTCCTGAAAACCTGAGTTCAGTTCCCAGCACCCATATGGCTACTTATAACAGTCTGTAACCCCAGTCTCAGGGAATTCAACACCCTCTTCTGGCCTCAGTGGGCACCAGGCATGCAAATGGCACACAGACATACATCCACATCTAGGCAAAAACATTCATACCCATAAAATAATAAATTAAAAAAAAATAAAAATTGAGATTTTTTAAAGATGAAAACCTGAAGAAAGCAATACTGTACATTTGACCTTATGTTGTTTTGTGGTTCTGGAACTTCTGTCTGGTCTTTGACCTGTGTGGAACCCTTTAGGTTTCATTTTGAAGAGAAGACAAGTTCCAATAGCACTTTAGCTCAATGTATTGTCTTTTTTTTTTTTTTTTTTTAAAGACTTATTTATTTGTTATGTATACAGGAGAGGGCGCCAGATCTCATTACAGATGGTTGTGAGCCACCACGTGGGTGCTGGGAATTGAACTCAGGACCTCTGATAGAGCAGTTGGTGCTCTTAACCTCTGAGCCACCTCTCCAGCCCCCTTAATGATACTAAAATTCTTTTTAAGCTGAGCATGCTAGCTCACACCTTTAATCCTAGCATTCTGGAGGCAGAGGCAAGGAGATCTCTGTGAGTTCCAGGCCAGCCAGGAATACTTAGTGAGACCCTGAGAAACCCTCAGTATTTGCATGCAGAATGAAAGCATTATGCTCCCTGTCACAGGTACCCAGAAAAAGTTGAAGCTGCCCTCCATCGCGCGCACTGCTTCCTCCCAGCTGCAGTTGTGGCCGTGCTCAAACAGCGACCCAGACTGGTGTCCGCAGCGGTCCAGGCCTTCTACCTACGGGACCCCATTGACCTAAGAGCCTGTCGGGTTTTCAAGACGTTTCTGCCTGAAACACGAATAATGGCATCTGTGAGATATCTTTCTCGGTCATTTAGTTTTTCTTATAATTTTCATAGTTCTCTTAGAAAACTAATGCACATTTCTGTCTGTGTAGGGGGAGTGTTAAGACTCCTCATTTTGTGACTTAGTATGTCCTACCTACTTTTGACCATATTTTCCCTCTACTGCAATTACTTCCTTCCTTCTTAACAATAAAACATCTCATCCCTTAAGAATTATTATCTTCCACCCCCTCCTAAACCACCCTAGTGTAATTAGTGATAATTCCAATCGTGACAACTGAAAAGTGGGTAGTATGTGAATGTTTATCTTAGTAGCTGTTTCTGAAAACACACAGGGCCTTCTGCAGCTCTCCTAGGGGTATAAACGGGAAGCACATGAGTGGGCTGACAGTTAGATCCAACTATGAAATGATATCAGAATCCAATTTCAGAAGACTCACATATTTTGTATCCCACTGCCCAGGTCACTTTTACTAAATGTCTGTATGCACAGCTGGTACAACAGAAGTTTGTGCCAGACCGGCGGAGTGGATATGGGCTGCCACCTCCAGCACATCCCCAGTACCGAGCCCATGAATTGGGCATGAAGTTGGTAATGTTGAATAAGAAAACTACCTAACTTACTTTCCCTCCCTCCCTCCCCCTCCCTCCCTCTCTTCCTTCCTTTCCCCTTCCTTTCTTTCTCTAATACAAACGAGCTTTAAGGACTGGAGAAATGGCTCAGTGGCTAAAAGTACATAGTGCCCTTGCAGAGGACCCGAGTTTGATTGCCAGCATCTGTATCTGGTGGCTCCAGAACCAGTGGGCTCCCAGGCTTCAGGCCTCTGTGAGTACCTGTGTGTACATGTACATACTCATCTACACACATCCACATCCACATATAAATAAATGAAGCATTTTTAAAAGACTACACAAAGACACTCTTGAACATTAATGATAGAGATATAAGTTGATTCAATCCCTATAGACATAGTTTCCCACTGTTCATCAACATTTAAACTGCACCAACCATTTTGCTTGTCATTTTCACTGAGATACGAATGACATAGCATAGGAATTCAAGAATACGTCCTGCTTATGTGAGAATGAAGTAAAATTCATCAATTCAAATCAGAGTGTCAAGGGAATTATTCAGTAAATAGTGATCCAACAGCTGTGAAGCTGTCTGAGGTCCCCCCCCCCCCCAAGATAGGGTTTCTCTGTGTAGCTTTGCGCCTTTTTCCTGGAACTCACTTGGTAGCCCAGGCTGGCCTCGAACTCACAGAGATCCTCCTGGCTCTGCCTCCCGAGTGCTGGGATTAAAGGTGTGCGCCACCACTGCCTGGCACCATCTGAGAGTTAAAGTCAATTCCTTCACACAGCAAAATAAATTCCACTTGGATTAAATAATTAAATGTAAAAATTGAAACTATAAAATTAGAAAATATAAAAAATTATCTGACTAGGAAAGGCCTTATAAAGCATGGCTTGCAACCATAAGCAACAAAAGACTGATGATTTGATTATGTAAACATTTCTGGCCATGTGCAGTGTACATCTGTGGTCCCATTTAGAATCCAGAAGCCAGAATGCAGCCCAGATGACAAGACAGCAAAACTGTCTCAAACAACAACACAACAGTAAGTGGAAGAAGAGAATTTCTGCAGGGAAAGAAAAATGCCATGAACTCAAAAGATAGCAGAGAATCTGGGGAAGGATTAGATGTTCCTAGAGAAAAGATACTGAGTACTTTTACATGTCCAGAAGTTGAACAGATAGTTCACAGAGAAGGAAGTGCAAATGAATTTTAATTTAAAAATGAAAAAACTTTAGAGTTGGGGATTTAGCTCAGTGGTAGAGCACTTGCCTAGCAAGTGCAAGGCCCTGGGTTCGATCCTCAGCTCCAGAAAGAGAAAGAGAAAGAAAAAGAAAAAAGAAAAAACTTTGACCTCTGTTCTTAAAAATTAATATAAAGCCACAAAATAGTTTTTCACTATTAGATTGGCAAGTATAAAGAAGTATGAGAACATATACTGAATTGGTAAGAATTTATAAGAATATATAAAGGAATAACAAGTTGATAGAAATAAAAATTGAGCTGGGTGTGGTGGTGCACACCTTGATCCAAGCACTTCGGAGGCAGAGGCAAGTGGGTCTTTGAGTCTGAGGCCAGCCTGTCCGCATACTGAGTTCCAGGACAGCCAGGGCTACATAGTGAGACCCTGTCTGGAAAAAAATCCACAAAAACAAAAAAGTGTTCTAAGTGTTCACATGCCATTGTGTCTGGTCATCTAGTTCTTATTGGGGCTACATGGGAAGAAATTAATTTAAGGTGATAGAAAAAGAAAATACAAGAACAACGTAACCAAAATTCTGTCTATGTCGTCTAGGCTCATGGATTTGAGATTTTGTGCTCCAGATGTAGCCCACATCTCTCTGACTCCAGGAAACCCCCTGTGACTGCTTCACCCCTCTGGGCCAGCTTCCTTGAAAGTCTGAAGAGGAACGATTACTTTAAGGTGGGACTCATGGTGCTTGCTTCTTGCATGCACGTGTGTGTGTGTGTGTGTGTGTGTGTGTGTGTGTGTGTGTGTGTGTGTGATTCGTGTTCAGTGAATGTGGAGCTTACCAGTTGACTCTACTGGTTGGCCAGGAAGCTCCCAGGCCAGCCTCATCACAGAGAAATAAAGCGAGGTAGAAGATGTAAATATATGAGCCTGGTAACAAAGATAATTTAAGGCGAAGGCTCCTGTACATCATTGCTAACATTGTCATTGATGGACCCTTGCCTGAAAGTAATTTGAGAGTGTAATAGAGATATGATCAAAATGCATTAAATATACAAAAAAAAGTCAAAATGAAAACCATTTCAAGCATTTCAAGGCCAGTTGAGTCATTTACAAGACCTAGCTTCAAAATAATAATAAAATGAGGCTGGGCATGTAGCCCAGTGGTGGAGCACTAACACTGGATAAGTGCTGTTCTAATGGTGGAGCACTCACACTGGATAAGTGCTGATCTAGTGATGGAGCACTCACACTGGATAAGTGCTGTTCTAATGGTGGAGCACTCACACTGTATAAGTGCTGTTCTAATGGTGGAGCACTCACACCAGATAAGTGCTGTTCCAGTGGTGGAGCACTCACACCGGATACGTGCTGTTCTAATGGTGGAGCACTCACACTGGATAGTGCTGTTCTAATGGTGGAGCACTCACACCGGATAAGTGCTGTTCTAACGGTGGAGCGCTCACACTGTATCAGTGGAGCGCTCACACTGTATCAGTGCTGTTCTAACGGTGGAGCGCTCACACTGTATAAGTGCTGTTCTAATGGTGGAGCACTCACACTGTATAAGTGCTGTTCTAGTGGTGGAGCGCTTACACTGTATAAGTGCTGTTCTAATGGTGGAGCACTCACACCGGATAAGTGCTGTTCTAACGGTGGAGCGCTCACACTGTATCAGTGCTGTTCTAATGGTGGAGCACTCACCCTGGATAAGTGCTGTTCTAGTGGTGGAGCACTCACACTGGATAAGTGCTGTTCTAGTGGTGGAGCACTCACACTGGATAAGTGCTGTTCTAGTGGTGAAGCACTCACACTGGATAAGTGCTGTTATAGTGGTGGAGCACTCACACCGGATAAGTGCTGTTCTAATGGTGGAGCACTCACACTGTATAAGTGCTGTTCTAGTGGTGGAGCACTCACACTGTATAAGTGCTGTTCTAATGGTGGAGCACTCACACTGGATAAGTGCTGTTCTAACGGTGGAGCACTCACACTGTATAAGTGCTGTTCTAGTGGTGGAGCACTCACACTGGATAAGTGCTGTTCTAGTGGTGGAGCACTCACACTGTATAAGTGCTATTCTAGTGGTGGAGCACTCACACTGGATAAGTGCTGTTCTAACGGTGGAGCACTCACACTGGATAGTGCTGTTCTAATGGTGGAGCACTCACACTGGATAAGTGCTGTTCTAGTGGTGGAGCACTCACACTGGATAAGTGCTGTTCTAACGGTGGAGCACTCACACTGGATAAGTGCTATTCTAGTGGTGGAGCACTCACACTGGATAAGTGCTGTTCTAACGGTGGAGCACTCACACTGGATAAGTGCTGTTCTAGTGGTGGAGCACTCACACTGGATAAGTGCTGTTCTAATGGTGGAGCACTCACACTGGATAAGTGCTGTTCTAATGGTGGAGCACTCACACCGGATAAGTGCTGTTCTAATGACCGGTGTTGTGTTTTCAAGGGACTGATGGAAGGCTCTGCTCAGTACCAGGAAAGACTGGAAATGGCGAAGAACTACTTCCAGCTCTCCATCCACCGCCCAGAAAGGTGAATTATAACTAGGACCCACCACAGAGGAAGGCAGGCTGCTGGTTGGATAGTTCTTTTTAAGTAATGTAGTTTATAAAAGTATCATGGCTGTATGCATGTGTAATGTGTGTATGGATACAGACATGAGCATGCCACGGGGGATTAAACTCAGTTCATCAGGCTAGCATAGGCATCTCACCTTCCATAAGTAAGATTTTTTGTTGTTGCTATGAAAATAATGTAAATATTTTAGTATAAGTAGAGAATGATATGAGAAGGGAAATATTTATACCGAAGTTGACCGTTACTATTTTGATTTATTGGTTTCTAGATATTTTTATTGTTTGTATCTATATTATAGATATTTTTATTTCTGTATAATTTTACTTATTCATTTTTCTATGAGTACAATTCTTTTATGTATGTGTATGAGTGATTTGTATGTATGTGAGTGTTTTGCTTGTGTGTCTGTACCACATACATGCCTGGTACCTAAGGAAGCCAGAAAATGGTGCTGGAGCCCCTGGAGCTGGGTTGAGAACAGTTGCCGCCATTAGGTGCTGGGAATCAAAGCCAGTCCTCTGGACGAACAACCAGTGCTCTTAACCTCTGAGCCACCTCTCCAGTCCCCACAGTTCTTTATAACAGAATATTTAAGGAAATGGATGTACCATAAGCAGCAACTGTTTCTGCTGCTGAGGAAAATACATGAGCTGCTTAACCCTCTAATGTTCGAGAGGGCGGTGGTTCGTGGGTGTGGTCCCAGCACTCAGGAGGCTGAAGCAGGAGAGCACTGTGAGTTTGAGGCCAGCCTGGCCGGTAGAGACCTTGACTCAAGAAACAAAATAACAAAAGAGACTCCATTTCTCACACTGGTCATTTTCCATCAGTTTCATGTTGGTTTGGTTTGCTTTGGTCTTTTGATATTTGAATCAGAGTCTCACTATGTGGCCCAGCTGGTCTTATATTCTTATTCCTCTTGCCTCCTCCTCCCAGGTTCTGGAATTAAGAACGTGAGCCACCATGAGTGGCCTTTTAAACTATTATAGCCAAACTCCTATCTCCCTCCTGACCTGTTCTTGAATCCCAAAGCTTAGACCTCTTCTTCTGAATGCTCGGCAAGAGTTAAGTGCTCTTAACCACTGAGCCATTTCTCCAGTCCTCAGAGCTCTTAAGATTTTTATGTATTTATTGTGTCCACAGTGTTCAGTCTGCAGGTTTTGCCTGCAGAAGAGGCGCCAGACCTCATTACAGATGGCTGTGAGCCACCATGTGGGTGCTGGGAATTGAACTCAGGACCTCTAGAAGAACAGCCAGTGCTCTTAACCACTGAGCCATCTCTCCAGCCCCCTACTTGGAGCTTTTTAATAAGGGTTCACGACTTTCTATCTTAGTTTTGAGACAGGGTCTTGTATAGCCCAGGCTAGCCTTGAATTTGCTGTGCAGCTGAGATCAAGCTTGAACTTCTGATCTCCTCCCTCTATCTCCCAAGCAGGCGCTACTGTGCTAGACAGTCTCGTGATCTTCCAGCAGCAGCAGCAGCAGCAGCACATCCTCACTGTCCTTGGTCTAGTCTGTTCCTCCACACCCTTATCTCTTCAGTCGTGTCCACACCTACACTGGGTTCCCAACCTCTAGTGACTCTTTTCTTCCATGACAGCCGTTAGAGCCAGGCAAATATACCTCTGATAATGCCAGTCTCCCATCTCTTCAAATTTATTGGAGATTATAATAATGAAAATGTACAGGTACGCTAAATATTCCATCCAAAAAGGATAAATGAATTGCAGTGTATTTTCTTTCAGATTTTTTTAAGTGACAGAGAAAAATTGTGCACGTGTTTTATGTACAATGTAGTGGGTTTTTTGTTTGTTTGTTTTGTTTTTCCGAGACAGGGTTTCTTTGTGTAGCCTTGGCTGTCCTGGAACATGCTCTGTAGACCAGGCTGGCCTCAAACTCACAGATCTGCCTGGCTCTGCCTCCTGAGTGGTGGGATTAAAGGTATGTGCCACCATCGCCTAGCTCAATGTGGTGTTTTAAAGTTTCTATCCACTGTAGAATGGTTAAATCTAAGTAATATGTGTATCACTTCATATATACTTGATGATGCACTTAAAAAATACACTGAACTGTGAGTATTCTGGGTGCACGTGTACCACAGCATGCTTGTGGAAAATAAAGTCAACTTGCAAGAGTCAGTTTCTCCTTCCACTGTGCAGGTCCTGAGGGTCAAACTCGGGTCATTGGGTTTGGTAGCAGGTGTCTTTACCCACTGAGCCATGGTTCAGGCCCTATCTTTTCCTTAAAAAAACAAACAAACAAACAAACAAAAACAAAAAAACTTGTTCATACCTTAATAAAAGTAATTAATTGCCTCTTCCATGTCTCTTTAGTATTTGCTGTTCTTAAATGACTGTATTTGCTATTTAAAAAAAGTTGGTTTTAGCCAGGCGGTGGTGGTACACGCCTTTAATCCCAGCACTCGTGAGGCAGAGCCAGGCGGATCTCTGTGAGTTTGAGGCCAGCCTGGGCTACCAAGTGAGTTACAGAAAAGGCACAAAGCTACACAGAGAAACCCTGTCTTGAAACCCACCCCCAAAAAAGTTGGTTTTAGGGTTTGGTTTTGTTGGTTGATTCTCTGTTGGTGAAATTATTAAGGCCACTCCACGTAGTTAAAAGGGAGGTTTATTTTGTGGGGTACTTACAAATGAAGGGGTAGGTTACAGGGTCTGGCAAGGGTATAGCGCAGTCCGGCGGTGTTCTCTGGAGAACTCTGCTCGGTCCACCTCCAGCGTCCAGAGTCAGGGAACCAAGACAGAGACCTCTTCCTGATCCTTGGTCTTCCGCTTCCTCCTCCGCCCTGCCTTGTGGGTGTGACCATTACCGAAGCCTCAGTGGGGGTTGGAACTTCCAGGCCAATGCTAGGATGGCTATCCACTACAATTCTCAGTGTCTTTTTAGTCCATGCTGGCCTCAAACCTTCTGTATAGCTGAGACTGGTTTTGAACTCCTGATCCTCTTGCTTCCACCTTTCAAGTGCTGGGATCACAGACACACACTGGCACACCCACCTGTGTTTTGCCATTTATTATGACTTTTTCTTGCCCCGTAGTGTCTGCATACCGTGGGGTAGGGATAATTTATTACCCCTGTGATTTTTCTAAGTCTCCAGCTGTGTATTGGAGTTGCTTCATCTAAATAGTTGAGATGGTGCCATCAGTGTAGATAGTAAGTGACGTCACCACCACGAAGAAACGCTCGTGTCTCTTGGTCTTGCTAGTTCACTCGCTATGAGTCCAGGGGAGGAGATCTTAACCGTGTTGCAGACTCTGCCGTTTGATGTCGAGGAGCTGAAGAAAGAAGGAGCTCATCTTCCTCCTGAGGATGGTGAGTGATGGGCCAGGAGCAGAGCAGAATGGTAAGGAAGGAGGGCCTCTCCTGGGGCATGGCTCCCCTGCTCTCTTTCAGATGACCAGTGGTTAGTCCTTTCACCAGACCAGCTGGACCAGCTGCTGCAAGACGCCTCAGGCAGAAAGGACTCACAGCCCGTTCCCCAGAAGGAGGAGGAGCAGAACTATGACGCAGCACAGGTCTCCGACAGCATGAAGGCCTTCATCTCCAAAGTCTCAACCCACAAGGGGGCAGAGCTGCCAAGGTAGCTATGCAGAAATGCCAGTTATACCCAGTGTCGAAGTCATCAGCAGCAGCAAGCCCCATGTCCACTTTAGTTTTCTTCTGTTTTGTTTTGTTCAAGATGGAGTCCTACTGCGTTGCTCTGGTCTCAACTCCTGGGCTTAAGTTACCTCTCTGTCTCAGCCTTCTGAGCAGATGTGACTGTAGCCACATGCCACCACACTGGTGTGTTTTGATGTTGCTTTTCTCTCTCCCTTCTTTTTTCTTGTGTGTGTGTGTAATGGCTGTTTTTATTTTTGAGCAAGTTCCTTGTGCTGCTCGGTGTCCTCTTTCGGTGCTGCTAGAGTGCGTCCTCTTTGTCTGAGGTCAGATTTCAGCTAGCCTTTGTAGTTTCTGAAGTGAGCCAGAAAACGCAGTGGGTTTCAAAGCCCCCACCTGGAGCCATGGCACTGTACTTTGCTAGTCTGTTGTTCTGAGACGCCCTGGCTGTCCTGGAACTCACTATATAGACCAGGCTAGTCTTGAAATTACAGCTGTCTGCCTGCCTCTCTCTCTCCAGAGTACTGGTGTTAGAGGTGTGAGCTCCCATGCCCGGCTTCTATAGACTCTTATTCAGAACCTGTAGACTCTACCGCATGTAGCTCTCACTGGGCTCTGGCTTCTGATCTCCTGCCTCGCAAGCAGACAGAATCTTGAAACTCAAAGAGAGGGATTCAAGGAACTCATCAGAGGCAGAAAGAATCACAGGTCTGTGAAGCTGTTTGTGGCAAGTAAATAGGAAAAAGTGGGTAGAATCGTTACCTGTGCAGCAACTACCTCTCTCCTTCTCTTTTTGCTGGTAATGGGATTGACCAGAGGCTGTGCACACCAACAAATCACCTTGCTAAGCTCCTTCCCAGCCCAGTGAAACTTTGCCAGTGTTACTATTCCTGAACTGTAAGAAAAGATACAAGTTTATGCACGCTATTTGTTGTAAAGAGGCAAAGAATAAGGGAAGGTACAATTCGTTAAGCTTTGACTTTTGTTCTTTTCTTGCCTTAAACTCACATGAAGTCACGATCTTCCTGACTACCCCTCCCAAGTGCTGGGGTTAAAGGTATAAGCTTGGAGTCCTATAAGAATAAACACTGTGTAAGTGAACTCAGATAAATAATTTCTTTCACTACGTGTCCTGTAGGGAGTAAAGAACAGATAGGTCACCGAATGCAAATGCTTGGTCTCTGTTAACAAGGTGTAAATTTACTTTTCTCTCAACAGATTTTTGTATTTTTATTGCCACCCAAATAAACATAAGGAGTTTTTCTTATTTATTTAAACTGTGATTTCCCTTGCTGTTCCTTTCTTGGATATTTCTGGTAGTTTCTCTACGCACAGTACTTCTTAGAACATGCCTCAAAGAACTGTGGTCAGGGTAAATTACAGGCCCTTTTCCCTTTGATCTTTCAGAGACCCTTCTGAAGCGCCAATCACTTTTGATGCAGATTCCTTTCTTAATTATTTTGATAAAATTTTAGGTGAGTTACAATGTGGTGTTTACTTTTATTTTGCAACTGTGAAGGGGTATCACTGTTTTTAGTGCACTGGGACATTAGCTCATGTATGAGCCAAAATACTACTTTCTTTTGATGGTTTCGAGTTGTTTTTAACCATAAATTACTTCCTGGTTGAATCGCTTTACAGAGGCAGCCTAGTTAGTGCTTGACTTGCTAACTGCTGACTGAGTGCACAAACCTTTTACGTTTGGAAAGGATTTTAATGTGGCTTCCATGTTACGTTTTTTGTCTTTTTGTTCAGACTTACTATTTTAGAAATCGATAGGGAAATAAGAAACAACAGAGGCCTGGGTGGTTGGCTCAGGTAGGAAAGTGCTTGCTGCATAGGAGCATGAGGAGCTGAGTTCAGATCACTGGCACTCACATAAAAAGCCAGGCACGGATGCATAGGCCTCTAATTCCAGTACTGAAGGGACAGAAATCGATAGACAGATCCCTGGAGAGACTGTGTCAAAGTACAAGGTGAAGAGTGATAGAAGAAGACCCCTAACATGCAGAGGGATATAAGCTGCCCTGTGGGTGCTAAGAACCAAACCTAGGTTCTCAGCAAAACGACAGTGCTCTTAACCTCTGAGCCATCTCTCCAGTCCCCATTTTTTGTCTGTATTTTTTATGGTGCTGGAGATCAAACCCAGGGTTTCATACATGCTAGGCAAGTTCTCTACCACTGAGCTCAGTTTTTAAATTAAAAGGTATTTATTATTACTGTGTGTGTGTATGTCTGTGTGGGTGGGTGGCGTGTGTACAGCATGAGTGTAAAAGTCAGACAGGACAACTTTGTGGTGTAGTTTTCTTCTCCCCCTTAGGGCATCTAACGCAGATCATCAGGTTGTACAACAGGCACCCTGTCCTTGGGAACCATCTCAACAGCCCAGTGTTTTCCATCTCACTCATTCACTCACTCATTCATTCATTCATTCATTTATTTTTTTTTTTTTTTTTTTCGAGACAGTGTTTCTCTGTGTAACAGCCTGGCTATTCTGGATCTCACTCTGGGTACCAGGCTGGCCTCCAAGTCACAGAGATCCACCTGCCTCTGCCTCCCAAGTGCTGGGATTAAAGGCTTCATCTTTTTTAAAAAATTTTTTTAATTAATCAAATTCACTTTACAAAGCTGAAGTTGAATCTCTTGGCTCAGCCTGTTCCTGGTCCTACAAATGCCTCCCTGAATCATCGTTTGGGGAAAGGACTTTTACAAAGTAGCTGGGTTAACTCATTTGGTCCTTGTGGAGCATTCCAAGCTTTTTGAGATGTATAAACAGTACTTCCTTCTGTGTCTTGGTCAATACAGGAGCAAAACCTCAAGAGTCAGACTCTGATGATCTGGATGAAGATGACTTCGAATGTTTAGACAGTGATGACGACTTGGGCTTTGACACTCAGGACTCTGAGTCTCTGAAAGGGGCTCTTGGCAGTCTTAAGTCCTACATGGCCCAGATGGACCAGGAGCTGGCGCACACCAGCATGGGCAAAAGCTTCAGTACCCGGAAACAAGCAGTAAGTTTTTAACCTCTCCTTCTCCATGTGTAGGAGAGTGACAGTCATATTTCATCTGAGTTTTCCTTTCTTTTCTTTTGATTTGTGAGGTTTGAAATGAATGAGTGCTAATTTTATTGCTGGCTGATTGATGTTAAGAGTTGACCCCAGGGCCTGGGGTACATGCTAAGCACACAGTCCATCACTAAGCTCTACTCCCAACCCGAAGCACACTAGCTTCCCCCTAACACTGATATAATGAGAGGTTCTAGGGGCCAGGTACAATGACGTGTGCCTGTAACCCACAGCTACTGAAGAGGCTGAGAAAGGAAGATCACTTAAGCCCAAGAGTTTGAGGCCCATGGGGACTGTAACAGAGGGGCAGCTGCTGAGAGTGTAGTTCAGTGCTAGAGCAGGTGTCTGACCTGCACAACGCCTTTGGTTGAGTTTTCCCCACTAAAAGGAAAAGGCAGACTATAAACTTCATTTTCTAAATACAAACTTGGTGACTGCTTCTTCCTCTTCCCCTTCTGTGTCCCACTCCCTTCCTTTCCTTCACGTCAGGGTGTTGCTCAGTGGTATTAAACTCCTATACTCAAGTGATCCCCCTGCCTCAGCCTCTGAGTAACTGAGACTGCAGGCATGGACTACCATGCCTGGTTATAATTTTACACACACACACACACACACACACACACACACACACACACACACACACACGTATGTCTTTATTTATTTTTTGAGTTTTTGGAGATAGGGTTTCTCTGTGTAGTTCTGACTGCCCTGGAACTCACCCTGTAGACCAGGCCGGCCTCGAACTCATAGAGATCCACCCGCCTCTGCATCTCTAGTGCTAGGATTAAAGGCGTGTGCTACCATCGCCCAGCTATAATTATATTCTTAAAGGGCTTAGGGGACTGGAGAGATGGCTCAGCCATTTAGAGAACTTGCTGTTCTTGCAGAGGACCTGGGTTCAGTATGGTGGCTCACAATCATCCTAACTCCAGTTCTAAGAGATTTGATGCCATCTTCTGACCTCTAAGGGCATCAGGCATGCACTTGGTGTACATACATACATGTAAGCAAAGCATTCTTATACATAAAATAAATAAATCTTACCTAAAACATATCTATGGGTGTTTTGTGTACATGTATGTCTGTGCACCGTGTGCATGCTTGGTGTTTTGGAGGCCAGAAGAGCATCAGATCTTCTGGGACTAAAGTTACAGATGGGATTGGAATTACATACAGTTGTGAGCTACCATGTGGGTCCTGGGAATCAAACCTGGGTCCTCTAGATCAGCAAGTGCTCCTAACCTCTAAGACATCTCCATTTCATTTCTTAAGATTTATATTGTGAGTGTGTGCATGTGTATGCACATGTATGCAAGTGCATTTATCACTGTGATTACTGTACATGGGCTGAAGTGAGAACAGGGCATTGACTCCCTTAGATCCAATAACAGGTGTTTGCACCATCTAAACCACATTTAAAACTATAATCGCTTTCAACCTAATAGAAATTATTTATTAGATTTAATTGTGAATAAATATCACCCAAGGATCTTGTTATAATAAGGGCCTTTTTGTTGGTTTGTTTTTGAGACAGGGTTTCACTGTTCCAGCCCTGGCTTTCCTAGAATTCACTCTGTAGACCAGGCTGGTCTTGAAATCACAGAGATCAGTTTAAAGGCATACACCACCATACCAGGCAATAACGGCCATTATTAAGCTGAAAATTTCTGTTTTGGGAAGTTCTGAGAGATTCAGACTGTTAGTCTGTGGACCGCAGTTTGTGTAACACAGATATAAAAGGTCTATAGGTCAAGATGCAGTTTTTCAAATCTCTTCCCCCAGCCTGTGAAATAGGAGGCCCAAGTAACAAACTGGATGCTCTGTAGTCAGATGCCGCTTAAAAGACTGTGGTCAGGGAACAAAGGAAATCTAACTTTTTTCATTTGGGAGAAAACTTAAAACTTAGATTTTTTTTTTTTGGTTTTTCAAGACAGGGTTTCTCTGTAGCTTTGGAGCCTGTCCTGGACTAGCTCTGTAGACCAGGCTGGCCTCGAATTCACAGAGATCCGCCTGCCTCTGCCTCCCGAGTGCTGGGATTAATAGGTGTGCGCCACCACCGCCCGGTGAAAACTTAGATTTTTGTCTTTATGAATGTATAGATATTAATGCAGGCTCTGAGTGTACCTCTTTAATGCTAGCTATCTCTTTGGGATTATTTTAAAGCAGGGACAGACGTGTTCAATTTGTAGGAACTCTTGAGACAGAAATGTGTTTTCTTTAGAACCAAGCTTCTTTTAAGATGGGATCTCTAGTCCAGATTGTCCTCAAGCTCCCTGTGTAGCTGAGGATGACCTTGAACTTCTGATCCTCTGGCTTCCACCTCTCAAGTGCTGGTATTACAGGCTTGTGCCACCACCATACCTAATGGAACCAAGTGTTAATATATGCATCAAATCACATTATTAGAGCTCATTTTCACTTTATGTCACCAAGGACTGGAAATTTCATTTTTAATTTGGAATTCAAGTGTATATATTATTGCTAAGTTATTGCATTTCCCTGTAACCAACATCCAACCTGAAGGGCTACTATCTCATGTTGTACCTTACCTCTCTTCCTCTCCCTAGAAGAAGGAAACTCCTTCCCAGACTGCAAATGACAGTTCAGATGAGGAAGACTCAGGTGCAGGAGACTGCGTTGTCGAAGCGGTAGATGTGGACCTGAACCTGGTTTCAAATATCCTGGAATCCTACAGCTCCCAAGCTGGGCTGGCAGGGCCTGCTTCCAACCTGTTACACAGCATGGGTGTGCGACTCCCTGACAATGCTGATCACAACCCGCCAGGAAGCCAGTGAGGGGTTAGCCTGCACATCAGCTGAATCAGCAATCAATTCTCACTGACTAAATAGCGGTCCAGTCGGCTCTTCATAAGAATGTCTTCCTTGCAGGTTTCAGAGTCCCTTTACCACCTCTCACAAGTCCTGTGATCTCATGAGCTTGTTTTGTTTGGTTTAAATTTTCCCAAGACCCATGTCTCCCTTGTAGTTTAGTAAAACACAGTGCACCCTTGATGTAATTCTGAATATTTAGTTTCTCTCTTGGGTATGTTCCTCCTCAGTCAGAATTTTGAGTTGGCAAAATCCCATTTCATTCACTTTTTAAGTGCTAAACTTTAAAGTGTTTATTCTGTGACATTTTGCACATGTGTTCCTAATTCAAGATAAATTACTATTTTTTAATTAACTAAAATTAATTAAAAGTATTAGCATACAGAGGACTGGGGTTCCATTCCCAGCACCCACATGGGGGCTCACAACCACCTGTAACTCCAGTTCCAAACTGTTTTGATGTCCTCTTCTGGCCTCTGTGGGCACTGCATGCATGTAATGTACATATATATGTATGTGTGTGTGTATACACACACATACACAAACTATAAATGATTAATTAAAAAGAAAATCATCAGGCTGGGTGGAGAGCCCTGTCAATAAAATGCTTGCCACACCTTTCCATTCCCCAGAATCCACCTGAAAAAGCCAGGCCTGGTGGCAAATGCTTGTAATTGGAGCCCTGCATTTATCCATAGTGTGCTGGCCAGCGTCTAATCACCAAGCTCCAGGCCAGTGAGACCTTTCCTCAAAAAGCCATGTGGATACCTCCTGATGTTGACCTCTGCTTCCACACATGAACACACTTCGTTTTGTTTTTCTTTTTTAAAAATTTTTTTCCCTTTTTTAAAATTATATTTGTGTTTTAATTTTACACATCAGCCATGGGTTCCTGTTCTCCCCGCCTCCCGCCCCCACCCCCACTTCCTCCATCCTCTCCCCTCGATTCCCATCTCCTCCAGGGCCAAGACTCCCTGGGATGTTAGCCTCAACCTGGTTGGGATTCAGTACAGGCAGGTCCATCCCCTCCCTTCCCAGGCTGACGCAAAGTAGTTCCCTTGTGTTAAAGCCCCCCCAACGGTTCCAAACAGCCAAGTTCATGCATGTAAGGACAGGTCCCGGTCCCACAGACTGGGTTCCTCCCAAAAAGTTCAAGCTATTCAATTGTCTCACTTATCCAGAGGGCCTGATCCAGCTGGGGGCTCCACAGCCTTTGGTTCACAATTCATGTGCTTCCGTTCGTCTGGCCTTTCGTCCCCGTGCTTTTTCCAATCCTGGGCTCAACAATTCACACTCCCACAGTCCCTCCTCCTTCTCGACAACTGGACACATGGAGCTTCACCTGGGGCCTGGCTTGAGGATCTCTGCATCCACTTCCATCAGTCACTGGATGAGTGTTCCAGCCTGACTGTCAGGGTGTTTGGCCATCTGATCACCAGACTAGGTCAGATCAGGATTTCTCTCGACCACTGCCAGCAGTCTGCAGAGGATGCATCACTGTTGGACAGGTTGTTTTGTTTTTCAATACAAGGTTTCTCTGTGTAGCCCTGGCTGTCCCTGGAACTTTCTCTGTAGACCAGGCTGGCTTCTAAAGATCTGCCTGCCTCTGCCCCTCAAGTGGTGGGATTAAAGGCATGTGTCACCACTGTTTGGCCATTTTTAGCCTTTTGTTGTTGCTATTTTTCTTTAAAGATTTATCTATTTTTATTTATGTGAATGTGTGTTTTGCTTGTATGTATGTGTGTATCATGTGTATGGCTGGTGCCTCTGGAATCAGAAGAGGGTGTATGATCCCTTGCAACTGGAGTTAAAGATGGTTGTGAGCTGCCATGCAGATGCTGGAACCAAATCTGGGCCTTCTACAGGAGCAGCAGGTGCTCTTCACTGCTGAGCCTTTGCTGTTGGTAGCTTGGAGGGCCAGCCTCCAGCTACCACCGGGGTATGCAAAAAAATCCACAAAGGTGGGGAGGGCTTAGGAAAAATTCTTACCTATCTGAGGGCTAGATTTTTTCTATCTGAGGGTATTTAGAAATAAGTTTATGTCTATCTGAGGGGTAAAATAAGGAAACACACAATTTCTGATGGTAACTTACTGTTTTACTTCATCTAGAAAAATCTCTTTCTCTGGTTTTCTCTCTGTCTCCACATAAATACATTCCACACTGTTAAATTCTCCATACAGCCAAGTTACATTTCACACTGTTACAGTCTCCATAATTTCTCCACACAGCCACATACTTCTTTTGCACAGTTACATCTACATATTTCTTCTATTTTGTTACATTCTTTCACATATTATTACATCATTTATTCACTCTTTACTCACTCATTCTCTCATTCATTCACTCTCTCATCTTACTCTCACACTTCTTCCTGACCATCCACAGCTATATGTGCCTAACTTTGGACAACAATGTTACATTTTCTCTCCGCCCATTCAGCTACATCCCTCACTCAGCACGCACACCTACACGCACTCACACACTCATTATTAGCCTCTGTCCAGCTCTCACATTTCTTCACATTGCTTGCTCTCTCCCCTTAGCTAAATTCTGCACAATATATGTTAGATTTTCAGGGTCCACCCATACTCATAACACAAGTTACGTAGTTTCTCTTTGGCTAGTAATGTCACATTGACCCATGCACATAGCTCTAAGTTGACGAGGATCCCATGCAGTAAACAGCTGGCAGAACCTTGAGTCATCAGGATATGAGAGCAGAAAGAGAGCTACTGCAAGGAGCGATGTCTCAGTGTAAACAGCCTGGCCTTAATTTAGCAATAAACAACACCTGGGGATCAGTCTGTGTGTAGCTTCTGCAGGGCAGTTTAGTCTGTTTCAGAGTCTAAAATTAACTGTCTTTAAGACTGAGAATACTGTTACTTTCCTGTGTCAGTAAAGAATATTCTGGTATTATTTCTGATTATCAGAATTATATAGCTTAAACAGAAATCATCTTCCTGACCATTCACAGCTATATGTGTGCCAAATAAGTGTAAAACACACTACCAAAGGGCTGTGGAAAGAACTCTGATTCTGATTAGGGAGGCTTAACAGTGGCACCCAAGAAAGTTATGGACAACCAATCATTTACAGTCAATAACCCCATGGCTTTGCCAAGTGGGGTCCTCCAACAGGGCATCATGCATCTGGTGGATCGACTTGTTAAATACCAGTTGTCACCGCTGTACATTCCCACAGCCCCCTGCACTTTGCTCCATCCTTTTTTTCCTTCTTCTCCCTGCTCTACCTTCCACTGAAGTGTATCTCTTTTGAGAGAAGGAAAGGTCTTGGAGTTATCCTTGCTGTTTCAGGAAACAAAAATATGCTATTCAATATAGTTTAACTGTGTTTGTTAAAAACCACACTGAACAAGCCTCCTTTAACATCTTCCTTCCTGTTCACTGGTCCGACAATATCTCAGTGCCTGTCATGTGGGAAGCACTGCTTCATGAAACAAGACACCATAGAGCAAAGACAAAGTCTTAGTTGGGTGTGGTGATTCACACAGGCAGTCCCAGCACTTGGGAGGCCAGAGCAGAAAAGCAAGCCGTCAAAGTATCCTGGACTATATAGTCAGATGCCACCTCAAAAAAACAACAGGGGTGATGGAGATGACCCAGCCAGTAAAGTGCTTCCTAGGCCAACACGAAGACCCGAGTTTGGATCTAACACCCCAAAAAGCTGGGCAGGGCTCTATAATCCCAGGGAGGGAGAGACAAGAGGATCCCTGGGGCTTGCTGGCTAGCCAATCAGTGATCTCTAGGTTCAGTGAGAGACCCCACCTCAAAAAATAAGGCGGTGGACTAAAGAGATGACTCTGTAGTTAAGAGCACTGGCTGCTCTTCCAGAGGACCTGAGTTCAGTTCACAGCACCCACGTGGCAGTTAACAACCATCTACACAGTTCCAGAGGATCTGACACTCTCTTCTGGCTTCTGTGGACACTGTAGATTCATAGTACACAAACATATGCAGGCAAAGTATCATATACATAAAACTTAAAAAAAATAGTAAGGTAGAAGAGTGATTGAGCGCTAGGCGGTGGTGGCGCACGCCTTTAATCCCAGCACTCAGGAGGCAGAGTCAGATCTCTGTGAGTTCGAGGCCAGCCTGGTCTCCAAAGCAAGTTCCAGGAAAGGTGCAAAGCTACACAGAGAAACCCTGTCTTGAAAACAAAACAAAACAAAACAAAAAACAAAACAAAACAACAACAACAAAAAAAGAGTGATTGAGGAAGACATCTGGTCAACCTCTGTCTACATATGCATATACACACCCATGTACATTCACCTTTCTCCTACATG